>NW_026867828.1:0-101910 GCF_020745735.1 Hemiscyllium ocellatum
TGGATAAATGTGAAGTGATGCGTTTTGGAAGGTCGAACTTGAAAATTTGGGTACAGGATTAAAGACAGGATTCTTGGCAGTGTGAGGAATAGTGGGATCTGGTGTGCAGGTACGTAGATCTTAAAATGACACCCAGGTGGACAGGGTTGTTAAGAAAGATATGGTGTTTTGGCTGAGAGGTGGGAGATGGAGTTCAACCTGGATAAATGTGAAGTGATGCATTTTGGAAGGTCGAACTTGAAATTTGAGTACAGGATTAAAGACAGGATTCTTGGCAGTGTGGAGGAACAGTGGGATCTTGGTGTGCAGGTACGTAGATCCCTTAAAATTGCACCCAGGTGGACAGGGTTGTTAAGAAAGCATATGGTGTTTTGGCTCTCATTAACAGGGGGATTGAGTTTAAGAGCCGTGAGATCTTGTTGCAGCTCTATATAAAACTTTGGTTGGACCGCACTTGGATACTGTGTCCAGTTCTGGTCGCCCTATTATGGCAAAGTTGTGGATGCTTTGGAGAGGGTTCAGAGGAGGTTTACCAGGATGCTGCCTGGAATGGAGAGCTTATCTTGCTAAGGGAGATTGACTGAGCTCAGATCTTTTTCATTGGAAAAAGGAAGGAAGAGAGGGGACCTAATTGAGGTGTACCGGATAATGAGAGGCATAGATAGAGTTGATAGCCAGAGGGACCTCATTGAGGTGTATCGGATAATGAGAGCATAGATAGAGTTGATAGCCAGAAACTTTTTTCCCAGGGCAGAAATTGTTAACATGAGGGGCCATAGTCTTAAGCTGTTTGGCGGAAAGTATAGAGGGGATGTCAGAGGTGGGTTCTTTACGCAGAGAGTTGAGAGAGCTTGGAATGCATTGCCAGCAGCAGTTGTGGAAGCAAGGTCATTGGGGATACTTAAGAGACTGCTGGACATGCATATGGTCACAGAAATTTGAGAGTTTGTACATTAGGTTTACCTCTCATCAATGGTCAGCACAACATCGTGGGCTGAAGGGCTGTTCTGTGCTGTGCTGTACTGATCTATGTTCTAATTATCCTCAGTGACCTGGCCTTCACAGCGTTCTGTGGCAGTGAATTCCATAGATTCACCACTCTCTGGCTGAAGAAATTTCTCCTTACCTCCATTCTGAAAGGTCTTCCCTTTACTCTTAAGGCTGTGCTCACTGGTTCTAATCCCTCCAACCAATGGAAACATCTTCCTAACTTCCACGCTTTCCAGGCTGTTCAGTATTCTTTGTTTCAGTTAGAACCCCTGCTGGTGGGCCTATTAACCAGCGTCAACTGCATCCTTCAGGATGAGTTTACAGCAGGGATTAGGTTGAACAAACTGAGAATGGAGGGAGAGTGTGTGGGATAGAGATTTTCAACTTCTTAAGAATAAGCGAGGAAAGAGAGTTCACTATAAATTAGAACTGATCAGGTGGGCTGATTGGCCAAAGTGTGGTTAGATGGAGTTTAATTCAGAGAAATGTGTGGTTGCATTTTGGTCAAGCAATCCAGGCAGGACTGGACACCGTTAAGGGGAGTGTTGCAGAACAAAGAGACCTTGGAGTGCAGGGTCATAGAAAGTGGAGTCACTGTAGACAGAATAGTGAAGGAGGCATTTGATATTCTTTCATTTATTGGTCAGTGCATTGAGTATAGGAGTTGGGAGGTGATGTTGTGGCTGTGTAGGACATTGGTTAGTCCACGTTTGGAAGACAGCATTCATTTCTGGTCGCCCTTTTACGGGAAAGATGTTGTGAAACTTTGAAAGGTGTCAGAAAAGATTTACAAGGCTGCTGTCAAAGTTGGAGGGTTCGAGCTAGGGAGAGGCTCATTCGGCCGGGGATATTTTCCGAGAGCATTAGAGGCTGAGGGGTGACCTTATAGACATTTATAAGGGGCATGGATGGGGTGAATATCCAAGGTCTTTTCCCCAGGTAGGAGAGTCCAAAACTAGAAGGTATATGTTTGAGAATTTTTAAAGGCATCTGGATGGGTACATGATAGAAGGGTTTAGAGGGATATGGGCCACATGCAGGCAAATTGGACTAGATTTATTTAGGATATCGCTTGGCCGGACAAGTTGGACCAAAGGGCCTGTTTCTGTTCTGTATGACTCAAATCTTCCTCAGTGAAAGCAGAAGTGTGATTGTGAAGGCTGGAGTTTCAGAGCAGCTTTCAAAGATGTTTTGCCCTTAATGGGAGCAGAAGAAGTTACAATGAAATCTTGTATTTGTGAGACAGCAACTGAGTGAGTAAGTACATCTGAGGTTTTGGTGGAAAGTGGGAATTCATTGCACTGTGGCGATGAAGTCCTACCTATTGAGTCATTTCTGCTGGTGAATGAAACCAGGTCTCAAGATTAGGAGTAGAAGATTCAGGACACAGATGAGGAGGAACTGCTTTTGCTAGAGTGTAGTGAATCTATGGAATTCTCTGTCTAAGGAAGCAGTAGAGGCAGCTTTGTTAAGTATGTTCAAGACACAGTTGGATGGGTTTTGCAATGGTAGGGGAATTAAGGGTAGTTGGGATAATGCAGGGAGGGGAGGATCTGAGATAATGGATAGATCAGCCATGACCTTAATGAATCGCGGAGCATAATGAATGGATGGGCCAAATGGCCTACTCCTGCTATTATTATGAAACTACAACCCTGCATTTCCCATGGCCTACCCACCTCACCTTGACATTATGGGCAATTTAGCATGAACAATCCAAATCAAGACAGTGACCAGTGTAGTGATGTGGGAAATGAACTTCAGAGAATGATAGGGACAAGGATAGGAAATGTACCAGCAATCAAAACTGGATTCTAAAGATCACAAAAATTGAAACCAGAAACGGTATCTGAATGTGTGCTGCATTGTAACAAAAGTGAATGAGTTGACTGCAAACATTGAAGAGAATAATTATGAATCGAGATTCCCAGCAGAGACATGGCTTCAGGATGACAAGGATTGGATCCTGAATATTGAGGGTTTGGTCAAATGGAAAGTGAGGTAAAGGTAGAGGGTTGGTGCTGCTAATGAAAGCACTGATCACAGGGTAGTCTGGTGTCAGCTCGGATTTCAAGTCCTGATTTCTCTGTCCTGTGTTGATCTCCTCCTCATCTGTGTCCTGATGTCAGTCTGTTCTCCGCTTTGCTGGATTTCTGCTGAAGCTTTGCCCCTTCCCCCTGCTTTTTTTTCACCTTCCGGAACAATAAAGCATTCAGCCAATCAAGCCCCAATCCACAATCCCCCAGCCTGTCAACCATCCAGACACACAGTGTAATCATAGCAGGGAATCACACAAGAAAAATGAAACCAAATTTGAAACAAATAGGTGCTCGTGTTTAATGTTTGTTCATTCGGACGTAAAGCAGAAATGGGGGTCTCCCAGGATTCTGGGACTGTCCTACTTGAGGAAATCTCTCTCTCTTACATCTATCTATGAGAACCCAGCTCTGATTTACAACAATATTTACACCAACAGAAGTAAGACATCTGTTCTCAAATAGACAGAGATAAACAGGATGGAAATAGACACTTTCTCTCTCATGTGCGCACCCACACAAGTCCACAGGAGTGAATGTATATTTGCAGAATTATATTTGCAGAACTGAGCAGAAATGTCACTTTATCAAAATTTAAGTTTTATGAAGAAGGTGCCTTCCAGGAAGACTGAGATTTGCATATTAATGATACCTGCAACCCATTTGAAAAGATGAAAGACTTAACAATCCAGGTTTGTTAAATGTACCATTTCAGTGGCAGGACACTGTCATGTTTTTCTATAAATTCTATATCTTGTGATCTTATTCTCCACAATCACCTGATGAAGGAACAGCGCTCCAAAAGCTAGTGCTTCTCAATAAACCTGTTGGACTATAACATGCTATTGTGATTTTTAACTTTGTCCAAGTTAGGGGGGATTGGCTATGCTAAATTATCCATAGTGCCCAGGGATGTGCAGGTTAGGTATGATAGTCAGGGAGTAGAGCAACAGGTCTAGGGGAATGTGTGTTAGGTGGGTTACCCTTCGAGGGTTGGTTTGGACTCGTTGCGCCGAGTGGCCTGCTTCCACACTGTGGGGATTATTGAAGTGCACCTCGCCTTGCCCTTTTGTTTCACCCCCTATTCCCTCCCCCTCCCCCCACCCATTGATGGCATCACAACGCAGCAGTGGCCCTGTCAGTTTGAGTGAAACTCCCTCTCTCTGGGCAACTCTTCATCCTGGGAGGGAGAGAGAGGGGAGGGGGGAAATCCATTCACTTGTGGCAATTGGAGTGAATCCAGCAAGGGAGCAGATGCTGCAAACTCAGGTATTTGTCTTAATTACCCAGGTGAGGAGGGACAGAAGGATGGGGAGGGGCTGTTTTCCCCATCGCGCCAGAGCCTGAGAGGTGACATTATAGACTTTTATAAAATCATGAGCATGGATAGGGTAAATAGACAAAGTCTTTCCCTTGGGATGGGGGGAGTCCTGAACTGGAGGATCATAGGTTCAGGGTGAGGGCAGTGGGGAAATGTAAAAGAGACCTCGGGGCAACCTTTTCTGAAGAGGGTGATGCGTATATGGAATGAGCTGCCAGAGAAAGTGGTGGGGGCTGGTGCAATTCCTACAGTTAAAAGGCATCTGGATGGGCGGATGAATACAAAGGGTTCAGATGGAGAGGGGCCAAGTGGTGGCAAATGCGACTGGCATCATATAGATGTACAGCATGGAAACAGACCCTTCGATTCAACTCATCCTTGCTGACAAGATAGCCAACCCAATTTAGTCCCAGCTGCCAGCACCTGGCCCATATAGGGGCCAAGTGATAGCAAATGTGACTAAATTAATTCAGGAAATCTGGTCAGCTCGGACAGGTTGGGCCCAAGGGTCTGGTTCCGTGCTGTGTGACTCTAATCATCTTCAGTGAAAGCAGAAGTGTGGTTGTGATGACTGGACTTTCAGGGCATGTTTTGCTCTGACTGGAAGCAGCAGAGTTTGACTGAAGTGTATTGGTGTTATTGCCTTGATGTCTCCGTTTTCTCCCATCTTCCTGGGGTAATTAACCATTTTGTTTGGTTCTTCCTCAAGAGACTGCATTGCAGGTTCACCCTGAATTGACACTTTTTTTTTGCTTCCCAAAAACAGATCTGCTCACTCTCAGCAGGATCCCAGTGTTGTGAAAGATAGTAACTTTCAGGTGGAGGTATCCAAAATTCAGAGAGATGTCAGTCTTCATATTTTTGCTCATCTGTCCCTGTAAGATCCTGAATCAGCATCTTCAGGATAATTAGTTATATTGGAGTGAGAACAGAGAGTGGGATGGTGCTTTCAATTTTGTGGAATAACAAAAGACCAGAATATTTTGCAGAAAGTAGAATTGCTTGTTCTAAATTTTTACCCTGCACTGACTAGTGACTTTTGTAATCTCTCTTTAAACAGTGTATTTGAAGATAGAAGCTTCAAAATCAACACATGAAGTCCTTATACCCGAAACGTTAACTCTCCTGCTCCTCGGATGCTGCCTGACCTGCTGCACTTTTCCAGTACCACACATTTTGACACTGACTCTCCAGGGTCTGCAGTCCTCACTTTGACGTCAATGTCTGACAGTCACTCAATCCAGCGGGACCGGAAACAATTTTCAACTATGATTCTGTGAGAAGGAGCAAAGTGTTTTGGTTCCTGTTTGAGTACATTTTCAGCATCAGTGGGACTGGATGAGAGACCCTACTGTTGCAGCGCATTGAGTGTGGGGCGTGTAGCAGCATCTACAGCCTGGAAAGAGGAATTGACGGCAGGGAGGGGCTGGAAACGTGTGTGTGTATTTGTGTGCAGCTGAAGCTTCGGCCATGGGAAACCTGAGGAATCCCGCCCCGTGGAGAAATGGTGGAAGTGTGGTGATGAGGGAAAAGGCTTCCATTTCCCGTCTGCCCTGGAGATTCATCAGCGCATCCACACAGGGGAGAGGCCGTTCTCCTGCCCCGAGTGTGGGAAGGCCTTCAGCAAATGCTCCGACCTGCTGAGGCACCAGCGATCCCACACAGGGGAGAGGCCCTTCAACTGCCCCAAGTGCTGGAAGAGATTTACCCGGGCCTCCCACCTGCTGAGGCACCAGCGGGCCCACACAGGGGAGAGGCCGTTCTCCTGCCCAGAGTGTGGGAAGAGATTTGCCCAGGCCTCCAACCTGCTGACCCACCGGCGGGTCCACACCGGGGAGAGGCCCTTCAGCTGCTCAGAGTGTGGAAAGGCCTTCAGCAATTCCCCTAACCTGCTGAGGCACCGGCAGGTCCACACTGGGGAGAGGCCCTTCAGCTGCCCCGAGTGTGGGAAGGCCTTCAGCGATTTCTCTTTCCTGCTGACCCACCAGCGGAGCCACACTGGGGAGAGGCCCTTCAGCTGCCCTGAGTGCGGGAAGGCCTTCAACAATTCCTCTTCTCTCCTGATCCACCAGCGGATCCACACTGGGGAGAGGCCATTCAGCTGCCCGGAGTGTGGGAAGGCCTTCCGCCATTCCCCCAACCTGCTGAGGCATCAGCGGGTCCACACTGGGGAGAAGCCTTTCAGCTGCCCCGAGTGCGGGAAGGCCTTCAGTAATTCCTCCAACCTGCTGACCCACCAGCGGATCCACACTGGGGAGAGGCCCTTCAGCTGCCCCGAGTGTGGGAAAGCCTTCAGCAATTCCTTCAACCTGCTGACCCACCGGCGGGTCCACACGGGGGAGAGGCCCTTCAGCTGCCCTCAGTGTGGAAAGGACTTCACTCGCTCCTCCCTCCTCCGGAGGCACCAGCAAGTTCACGTAGGGTGATTGAAGGAGTGACGGCTGAGTGCCATTATCGACTGGACTATTAACCCAGTTCCAGGGACTCCTGGGTTTGAATCCCACTGCGGCAGATGGCGCTATACAGGGTCTGAGTGAAATTGCTGAGTGAGTCAATACTTCCTCCAGGTTAAGGCTGTACCAAGGATCCAATTACAAAGGGACAACTCAGTGGTGACCAATAGTAAAGACAGTGATGGGGGGGGTGGGGAGAGTGTGTGCGCTTTGACTTTGAACTGTTTAAACAGCAGCTACTTTTTCTCTGCTATTTTGCTGAGGGGATCTGAAGCTGTAACAAAGTTGGGTTGCAATAAAGGTTACCTGAACTTGCTGCTGGGCTCAGGCTCTCATTGAAAGCTTTGAGCTCCAAGAGTTTTTGTTTTAAAGCTGCTCATTTCTTTCAGCCTCCTGTGCTAAGCTTCCAATGTCGCTTTCAGATGGAGTCATGAATGAGCAACCAATATAATGAGAAATTGTCAATTTCTCACGAGTGCAGAGTGTGTCATTTCATCAGCATTGTAAAGTTTCCTGGCAGCATCAAGAGGTGTGGACTGTGTTCGTGAGAAATTATGTGGAGGAGCCAATGTTGGACTGGGCTGGATAAAGTTAAAAATCACACAACACCAGGTTATAGTCCAACAGGTTTATTTGGAAGTATGAGCTTTTGGAGCACTGCTCCTTCATCAGGTAACTGTGGAGCAGGATCATAAGACACAGATTTTATAGCAAAAGATCACAGTGTCATGCAACTGAAATGACATATCGAACAAACCAAGATTGCTGTTGAGTCTTTCACCTTTTAGAATGAGTTGCAGGTTTCAGTTCATTAATCTGTAAATCCCAGAACTACTATTAATTCATGTTCTTGAGATGACTTAAGGTTTTTTTAAAAAAAAGTGACATCTCAGCCCAGACAATGCATTAAAGGTGTGAGGTTCGAGTCTATCAGTATCCCAATCTTGAATCAGACTGGTTCTAGTTCCAAAGTAGGAATTTATAAAATATTACACGGATTGACTGTCTGTAGTTTCTGCACTTTTTGAACAAAGTAGAATGTATCTGCAAACATAATTCTGCCAATAACAGTTTGCCCAAAAAGTGATGTGAGAGTGCACGTAAGAGTGTGCACATGTTTGGTAAAGTGAGAGTGTGATGGAGTATAAGCCTGAGTGTTGGGGGCATGTATGTGTGGGTGTCTGAGAGAAAGCGTGTGTATGAGTGAGCTATTAAAAGCGAGGGCTTGCGTTTTGCTAAAACAAGAAGGGCAGTTAATGGTAGGGCCCTGTGTTGTGCTGTAAAAGAGAGACATGGTGGGGTTCAGGTTCATAGTTCTTTGCCTTAAAGATTTCCTTTTCACGTCATTGATATTAAAATATCTCAATATATAATAATGAAGCAGCTCATTTATTCTGAAATTATTTCAATTAGTTGGTCAATTGCCAAATAATAGCTGCATAACTGTTGTCAATATTGATACCCAGGAAAGCTGTTTTGTTTAGTATATTTCCTTTGTAAAGATCTTATCCAAATTACAAAATGATTGTATTTTCATATGAAATAAAGTTTGCAGTGTTTTATTAAATAGTTGAAAGTACCTTTGCACTTAATTGCTCTGTTTGGAATTAAACATTGTGAAAGATCACTTTTATCAAAGTCACAATTTATGGTGAATCTATTAACAAACGAATGTTGCCATTTGCTCTTGAATTATCACAAATTCAATTTGAAATTCTTGAATGAATTGAATAAGGGATAAAAAGTGAATATTTATTGCACTTTTTCTGAAATTCTCTGCGCTGCCATTGTTTTTGGTTAAATGTATGTAACCCTCATCATAACTTTGTATTTCTTTGATGTTTCATTTGTCACTGCTACTGCCCAAATAGTCTTTAAAAAAGTTTTGGCATTTGGTGAAGTTGTGAATTTTTAGTCTCGTAACATTGTTTCACAACTGAATAGTCTGAAGATTAATTTCAGTACATACAGGAACGTCAAAGAGATTGTGATGATAGAAAGTCAGCATGTAGAATTGCCAATGAAATGTAAACAGTGGCTGCTCTTAATTTGGTATCAATTGAAATGGTAAGAATAAGTAAAAATTATGGCATTGTGCATTGTGTGTGGTGTGAGTTCAGAATTTTTCTAATCCTTTAATTCTGACACCTACAGTGATGGCAGTGAACTGTTTTATTTGATCGTGGAATGTGAGCATCATTGGCAGAGCCAGTATTTGACTGCAGAGAACACATATGAATATCCGATGAGGTTGAGTTGCAACTGTGGCATAACAGATTGCACTGGCTTGCACTGTACTCTGACAAGACAGAGACTTTGGGAGGAGAACAAAAATAGGAATTTCTACTTCAATTTTGATGGTCCCACTTATATCTCTCAAAAGGAGATTGTTTGGTCCATCACATTTATAATGGCTCTTTTGTTGAATTATTTCCCTGCATCCACATATAACTGGAATCGTTTTCTTTTCAAGAATTTTGCAATTATCTTTGCCCTTTACGGGTTCCATTACCCCTTCAAGGTCATTCCCAATCGTAATAACTTGCTTATTTTCTTAAAAAATTAAACCACCTCACGGCCATTCCCCCCCCCCCCCCCCCCCCCAAAAAAGCCCCTTTTTCAAAGTGCCTGCACTATTTCCAATATGGTCATGTTTTCTAAATATTACTATGTACTTCTATTTTTTGAACAAGTCTCTTTAGATTTCAATGTATCTTTTTAAATATAAAAATGCCCCCTTACTTGTAGCTCAGCCCTTTACATGTATTGTTTCTCTCAGCGCAATCTTGACCCTCGGTAATGTATATTTACCCCTCGAGAAATGAGTATGTCTCTTAAAGGGATATTTCTGCTTACAAATAGGGCAACGTTTTTTCGCAATGTAGTTTTATTTAAATATAACTGCGTCACTTTACTTATTAAAATATCCCTTTGAATGTGCCCACATCCCTTTGAAATGTAATCTTTCCATTTATATCTCTTTATAAGCCCGTTAAAATGTCTGTGTCCCTTTAAAATGCAGATTTACCCCTTTAGATATGAGGCCGTTCTGTTAGATGTCGGAATATCTGTTTAAATGGAGCCGTGAGCTTTCCCAATGTAGACAGGGCTCCTCGAAACGTGGCAGTGTCCCCCCTGCAGCTGCAGAGCGAGACAGGAGAGTTTGTTTTTGTGAATGAGCAGTTGTAGCGCGAGGTGGCTGTTGCTTGGTGACGGTGAGGCTCCCCCGGCCCCGCCCATCCTCCCGTGCAGACGTCACGCGGGGGCGAAGGCGGTTGGGAGGAGAAGTCGCTCGAGCGGGGAAGCGGCGGCCGTTAGGAAAATGGCGCCGTGCGGCCCGGGGCAGACCCCCGTCACTGGTCACCACCGCCTTCCTGGCGCAGCTGCTGTGTCACGGCCACACCGGCCGGCTGTACAGCAGGCAGGAGCCGGTGACCATTCTGGAGGCGGATGGGGTTAAGGGCCTGTTTGGGAACTGGTCGGCCGCCTGGGTGGTGGAGTTCTACTGGTCGTGGGGCGGCCCCTGTGTCAACTATGGGGCCACCTGGAAGGTACTGGGCCCGGGAGGTGAAAGGTGAGGCAGGTTGTGGGGGGGACGGAGGGGAAGGAATGTGGGGCCTGTCCTGTCATAGTCACATTTTACACTCACTTTCCATCTGCTTTTACTGGCGCTTCTGCTGTTTACCCCTCACTGTTTTTTAATCCTTGTGCTGTTTACCCCTCACTGTTACTTGTGCAATTGCTGAGGGTAGTGTGTAAATACTAGTGAAGGATACTATGCACCAGCATGTATATGTTCCTCAGTCATTGAAGGGGCAGGACCTGTTGAGAATGGTTAGTAAAGTATGTGGTGCACTAAGCCTTGTTAACTTGGAGATAGTTTGGTATTTGTAAAAATATACTTTTTTATTATTTAGAATCATAAAGATGTACAGCACATGAACTCACCCATTTGGTCCAACCTGTCCATACCAACCAGATATCCTAACTTAATCTAGTCCCATTTGTCACCACTTGGTTCATATACCCATCCAGATGCCTTTTAAATGCTGTAATTATACGGCCTCCATTACTTCCTCTTGCAGCTCATTCCATACATGCACTATCCTCTGCATGGAAAAGTTGCCCCTTAGGTACCTTTAATATCTTTCTGCTCTCACCCTAAACCTATGCCCTGTAGTTGTGAACCTCACCCCTACTCTGGGGAAAAGACATTTTAAAAAATGTTGAGCAGCCAGACAAAAGCGATAAAATGTTGAGCCACATGGGGAAAAAGAACTGTGGCTCTACCCTTTATTTCTCCTCTTGGCATTTGAACATTTAATATCTGTCAATAACACCAGCATCGCCACAGAGCACATTGTGTCTGCTCCTCGGTGTGAACAACAGCACACCTGCTCGCTGGTGTCACCAGTACATTGTCCATGCTCCTCGCTGTCGGCAGAAAAGGAGACATCGCTTATCTCTGTTCCCTTTATTCTTAAAGCTGTGTCCTCTGGTCCTAGTCTCTCCTACCAATGGAAACATCTTCCCAATGTCATTGCACTGTGGGGATGAAGCCCTAGCCTGTCCAGTAATTTCTGGTGGGTGAGACGAGGCCTCAAGGTTAGAGGGAGTAGCTTTCAGACAGAGATGAGGAGGACCTGCTTTTCCCAGAGGGTCGTGGATCTATGGAATAGTCTAGATTAGAGTGGTGCTGGAAAAGCACAGCAGGTCAGGCAGCATCAGGAGAGTAGGAAAATCGATGTTTCGGGCAAAAGCCCTTCATCAAAATCTAGAGAATACTCTGGCTAAGGAAGCAATAGAGGCAGCTTCATTAAGTATATTCAAGACACAGTTGGGTGGGATTTGGCCTGGTTGGGGAATTAAGGGGTTCCTTGTGACAGTGCAGGGAAGAGAAGATGAAACGATGGATAGATCAGCCATGATCTTAATGTATGACGGAGCAGGCTCACTTGTAGCAACTGGAGTGAATCCAGAGAGGGAGCAGACTTTGGGACCTCCGGTATGTGTCTTGGTTACCTGGGTGAGGAGAGACAGAAGGACAGGCTGGACTGTTTTCCGTAGCTTGCCAGAGTCTGAGGAGTGACCTTATACACTTTTATATCATCACGAGGGGCATGGATAGGGTAAATAGACGTGGTATTTTCCTTTGGATGGGGCAGTCCAGAACTAGAGGGTAATAAGTTTAGAATCGAGCGTGTGGTGCTGCAGCAAGTCGGGTAGCATCTGAATAGCAGGAAAATTGACGTTTCAGGGAAACTCCCTTCAGGGAAGTGTGTGTGTGTGAGTTTGTGTATAAGATTGTGCGCTGTGAGTGTCTATTTGCATTTGTGTCTGCTTGATAAAGTGAGATTGTAATGGAGTATGAGTCTGTGAGAGGGTGAGAGTTTTGAGGGGGTGGTGTATGTGTATGTCTGAGAGAGAGCATGTGTGTATGTCTGAGAGAGAGCATGTGTGTATGAGAGAGGTATGGATATAAGTGAGGGTTGCATTTTGCTAAAATAAAGGAGGGCAAGACTTGAACAGGTAATGGTAGGGCCCTGGGTCATGTTGTAGAACAGAGACCTGGGGGTGCTCAGGTTCATTGTTCTTGAAAGTTACATCACTGGTAGAGGGGGGTGAAGAAGGTGTTCAGCACACTTGCCTTCATTGTTCACATGCTGAGTACAGGAGTTGGGACATCATGTTGGAGATGCACACAGAAAGTACATTACTCAGAGGGTGATAGGTGCCTGGAACGCATTGCCAGCAGAGGTAGGGACGGTAGATTCATTCAATGTGCATCCGAGCAGTAGGACAGTCGAAGTTTCGGGCACAAGCCCTTCATCAGGAATGATGCGTGGATGTTCAGAGGGGCATCAGCGTCCTTCTGTGCCAGTTGTCAGACAGGTGCAGCAGGCAATGAGCAAGGCAAGTGGTGTGTTAGCAAGAGGAGCTGAAAATGTGTTGCAGGAAAAGCGCAGCAGGTCAGGCAGCATCCAAGGAACAGGAAATTCGACGTTTCGGGCAGAAGCCCTTCATCAAGAATTAGTAAGAGGAATTGAGTTCAGAAATGGGGATGTCTTCCTGCAGTTAGGGGGTCATTTGAATAAATTCAAGGCTGAGTTAATCTGATTTTTGAACGAGAAAAAAGTGGATGTTTATGGAGGAAGGCAAGAAAATGGTTTTAAGATCAGTTTAGAACAGTTCCAGAGTCAGACAACACAGAAACAGACCCTTCAGTCCAATTAAACCGTGCTGACTGTGTTCACAAACTAAACTAGTCCCACCTGTGTGTATTTGGCCCATATCCCTCTGAACCTTTCCTATTCACGTACTTATCCAAATGTCTTTTAAACCTTGTTACTGTACCTACATCCACCACCGTGTCTGGACATTGATTCCACACACAAACTACTCTCAAAAAAAAGGCGCTCCTCCAGTCTTTTGAAAATCTTTCTCCACTCACCTTCCTCATTTACTCCCTAATCTTGAAACCCCCATCCTAGGGAAAGGACACCTGCGGTTCACCTCATCTACCCTCCATGATTTTATGAACCTCCTTTTAAGGTCACATCTCAACCTCATGTGTTCCAGTGAAAAAAGTCCCAGCCTATCCACCCAGCTGTAGGTATATTCATATCAAGTTATGAATTGTTCAATGCTGGTGCTGACTCGAAAGACCGAATGGCCTAGTCTTGCTCCCAACTCTCTCACTCACTCTGTGTCCAGGACAGCAAGAGGCCCTAAGTCAGAGGAGCAGAAATTAGGCCATTCAGTCCATCAGGTCTAATCACCCCATTCAATCGTGGCTGCTAGGTTTCTCAACCCCATTCTCCTTTAACCCTTGATCCCCTTGATACACAAGAACCTATCTGTCTCAGTTTTAGATATCCCCAGTGACCTGGCCTCCACAGCCTTCTATGGAAATAGATTCCACAGAATCACCGCTCTCTGGCTGAAGAAGTTTCTCCTTTCTAAAAGGGCTTCCCTTTACTCTAAGGCTGTGCCTCTCGTCTGAGTCTGTCCTACCAATGGAAACATCTTCGCAACGTCCACTCTGTCTGGGCTGTTCAGGATTATGTAGGTTTCATTTAGACCCACCCCCGCCCCCCTCCCGAGTGTGGTCTTATTAATCAGCATGAACCAGATCCTTCAGGATGAGGTACAGCAGGGATTAGGTTCAGTAAACTGAGACTGAAGGGAGAGTATGTGGGATGGAGATTTTCAGCTTCTAGAGAATGAGAGAGAAAAGTGAGTTTGCTATAAATTAGAATTGATCGGATGGGCCAAAGTGTGGTAGATGGAATTAAATTTTGAGAAGTGTGAGTTGTTGCATTTTGGTCAAGCAAT
The DNA here is from genome assembly GCF_020745735.1 of Hemiscyllium ocellatum. Taxonomy (NCBI): domain Eukaryota; kingdom Metazoa; phylum Chordata; class Chondrichthyes; order Orectolobiformes; family Hemiscylliidae; genus Hemiscyllium; species Hemiscyllium ocellatum. The sequence continues at coordinate 14,136 of NW_026867828.1, forward strand.
CCAGGCAGGACTGACACAGTTAAGGGGAGTGTTGCAAAACAAAGAGACCTTGGAGTGCAGGTTCCGTAGTTCCTTGAAAGTGGAGTCTCAGGTAGACAGGATAGTGAATGAGGCATTTGGTAGGATGGCCTTTATTGGTCAGAGCATCGAGTAGATGAGTTGGGAGCTCATGTTGTGGCTGTCCAGGATGTTGGTTAAGCCAATTTTGGAATACTGCGTTCAGTTCTGGTATCCCTGCTGTAGGAAAGATGTTATGAAACTTTGTAAGGGGTCAGAAAAGATTTGACCTATAGGGAGAGGCTGAATAGGCCAGGGACATTTTCCATGGAGCATCAGAGGCTGAGGGGTAAACTTATAGACCTTTGTAATGGGCATAGGTAGGGGGGGGGGGAGGGGGGGGGGAGTCCAAGAAAACTAGAAGGCATATGTTTGAGGTGAGAGCAGAATGATTTAACAGGGGTCTGAGGGGCAATCTTTTCACACAGAGGGTGGTGCATGTATGGCACGAACTGCCAGAGGAAGTGGTGGAGACTGGCACAATTACAACATTTAAAAGGCATGTGGATGTCGGTCTGTTCTCAGCTCTGCTGGATTTCTGTTGAAGCTTTGACCCCCCCCCCCCACCCAGAAATAGGGCTCTCCCAAGGATTGGTATGGTGTCCTATTTGAGGAATTCTTTCTGTCTTACATCGAACTGTTAGTATGCAGCTCTGATTTACAACAACATTTACATCAACAGGACTAAAGCATCTGTTATCAAATTGGCATAGAGCTATACAGCACGGACATTGACTTTTTCTCTCTCTCATGCACAGACGCACATAACAAGTCCATGGGGTTAAATTTGTATTTGCAGAATGATATTTGCAGATACATTCTATTTTGCTCAAAAAATACACAATCTGTAAGCAGTCAATCCATGTAATATTTTGTAAATTCCACTTTGGAAGTAGAACCAGTCTGACTCAAGACTGGGACACAGACAGACTCTGACCTCACACCTTTAATGCATTATGTGAACTAAGATGTCACATTTTGCTATAAAACCTCGAGTTATCTTGATATGGCGCCTTGCAGGAAGGTCTGGGATTGACATGTGAATGATAGCTGCAACCCAGTCTAAAAGATGAAAGACTTGACAATCCAGGTTTGTTCAATATATCATTTTGGTGGCAGGACACTATAATGTTTTTCTACAAATTGTGTCTTATGATCTTATTCTCCACAACCACCTGAAGGATCAGCGCTCTGAAAGCGAGTGCTTCCAAATAAACCTGTTGAATACTCAACTGGTGGTGTGATTTTTCACTTTGTCCAGGTTAGGATGGATTGACCATGCAGAGATGTGCAGGTTAGGTGCATTAATCAGGGGTTAAATGTAGAGCAATAGAGGTAGGGGAATAGGTGTGGGTCTGTTACCCTTCAGAGGGTCGGTGTGGATTTATGGGGCTGAGTGGCCTGCTTTCGCCGCTCTGGGGATTCTCTGAAGAGAAGGGATTGGCACAAACCCATTTTTTTTTTTTTTTTTGGCTTCCCAAAATCAGACTTCCTCACCTCTCAGCAGTATCCCAATGTTGTGAAAGATATTAACTTTCAGGTGGAGTTATCCAAAATTCAGAGAGATGTCAGTCTTGGCGTTTTTGCCTTTCTGCCCCTGGAAGATCCTGAATCAGCACCTTCAGGGGAATTAGTTAGATCAGAGTGAGAAGAGAGGGGGAGAGAGAGTGGGATGGTGCTTTCAATTTTGTGGAATAACAAAAGAAAATATTCCGCAGAATTCCTTGTTCAGAATTTCTACTCTGCACTGACAGTGATGACTTTTGTAATCTCATTTTACATTTCAGGATCTGAGGATGGAAGTTTCAAAATCAACAGATGAAGGCCTTATGCCCAAAACATCGACTCTCCTGCTCCTCGGATGCTGCCTGACCTGCTGTGCTTTTCCAGCACTGCACTTACTGATTCTGACTCTCCAGCATCTGCAGTCCTTACTTTGACATCCATGTCTGACAGTCATTCAATCCATCGGGACCGCAACAGTTTTCAACTATGATTCTGTGAGAAGGAGCAAAGCTTTTTGGTTCCTGTTTGGGTACGTTTTCAGCATCAGTGGGACTGGATGAGAGACCCTACCATTGCAGTGCACTGAGTGAGGAGCGTGTAACAGCTCTACGGTTTGGAAAGAGGAATTCACGGTGGAGAGAAGCTCCACATGCGTTTGTGTGCGGCTGAAGCTTCGCCATGGAGAAACCCGAGGAATCCCGCCCCGTGGAGAAACCATGGAAGTGTGGCGACTGTGGGAAAGGCTTGTTTCCCGTCTGCCTTGGAGACTCATTGGCGCAGTCACACTGGGGAGAGGCCGTTCCCCTGCCCTGACTGCGGGAAGGGCTTCAGCGATTCCTCCTACCTCCAGACCCACCAGTGGATCCACACATTGCGGGAAGGCCTTTACCCAGGCCGCCTCCTTGCTGACCTACCAGCGGGATCACGTGGCATTGCAGGGGGATTGAAAGAAAGACGGCCGAGTGCCTTTACCGACTGGACTATCAACCCAGTTCCAGTGACTCCCGAGTTCGATTCCCACTGTGACAGATGATGGAATTGGAATTTGGTCAGAAATCTGGAGTTTAGCATCTAATGGTGAAACCATTGTCAGTGGGGTGGGGGTGGAAGAAAACCCCCATCTGATTCACTCAGTTCTTTTTGAGGGAAGACTTGAGCAGTTATTAGAGCAGTCGTCCCAGCTGCATCCTTTACCAGATCTGGCCTACACATGACTCCAGACCCACAATAGTCTGGTTGACTCTACGCTGCTCATCCAACTTACTTGGATACAGGTTGAAATTGCTGAGTGAGGCAATACTTCCTCCAGGTTAAGGCTTTCTCAAGGATCCAATTACAAAGGGACAACTCAGTGGTGACCAATAATGAAGAAAGTGAGGGGTTGCACTTTGACCTTGAGCTGTTTTTAAAAAATTGCTACATTTTCTACACCTTTCTGCTGGGAGATTCTGAAGCTGTAACAAAGTTGGGTCACAATAAAGATTACCTGAACTTCACACTGAGCTCAGACTCTCAATGAGAGCTTTAAACTGCAACAGGTTTTTGGTTTAAAACTGCTGATTTCTCACAGGCGAAAGTGAGAACTGCAGATGCTGGAGATCAGGGTCAAGATTAGAGTGGTGCTGGCAAAGTACTGCAGGTCAGGCAGCGTCCGAGGAGCAGGAAAATCGACATTTCGGGTTTGCTCCAGACTGCACCCTCCTTACTGTGTCAACCATCTGTGAGTAAGGTACTCTCTTCACAACTCCTTTTCCGTTTTTTTCATTCTGGGCTTCAATTTATGACTTACAGCAACTGAAAGGAAAGAGAATGAATCGATGGAATGGACAGATCAGGAAAAGTTTGTTTATAAACAGTATGTTTCATGTATTGAGTGAATGTAAAGAGGAAGTGGTGGATGCATGTTCAGATGCAACATTTAAAAGACATGTGGATAAGTACATGAATAGGGAAGGTGTGGAGGTATATGGGCCAAACACTGGCAAGTGGCACTAGTTTAGTTTGAGAATATAGTCAGCATGGAATAGTTGGACTGAAGGGTCCGTTTCTGTGCTGTCTGACCATAACTGATCTGTCGTGGTCTTAAAACTATTTTCTTGCCTTCCACTTTAAATGTGATTACTGTACCTGCATCCAACACATAAACCACAAAAAAAAACCCTCATGCACACAACATGTGCGGCACGGTGGTTAGCACTGCTGCCTCACAGCGCCTGAGACCGGGTTCAATTCCCAACTTGGGTGACTGACTGTGTGAAGTTTGCACGTTCTCCCTGTGTCTGCGTGGGTTTCCTCTGGGTGCTCCGGTTTCCTCCCACAGTCCAAAGATGTGTGGGTCAGGTGAATTGGCCATGCTAAATTGCCCGTAGTGTTAGGTAAGGGGTAAATGTAGGGGTATGGGTGGGTTGCGCTTTGGCGGGTCGGTGTGGACTTGTTGGGCCGAAGGGCCTGTTTCCACACTAAGTAAGCTATAAAAATCCACACTTTATTGTTCAAAACTCAGATGAACTCAGCCTTGAATAAATTCAATGACCCGCTAACTGCAGGAAGACATCCCCATTTCTAATCTCAGATCAGCCTGCTAATATACCACTTGCCTTGCTGCACCTGTCTGACAACTGGCATTGACTGATGTAGAAGGATGCTGCTAATCAAAGCACTGATCACAGGCTGGTCTGGTTTCAGGACCTGATTTCTCTATCCTCTGTTGATCTCCCTGTTCCCACAGACTAAGATGTCGTTCTGTTCTCAGCTCTGCTGGATTTCTGCTAAAGCTTTGACCCTGCCTTTTATAACTTCTGGAACAATAAAATATTCAATCAAGACCCAAGCCACAATCTCCCAACCTCTCAATTATCCTAATACAAGGTGTAGTCATAGCAGGGAATCGAACAAGAAAAATGAAACAAAATCATAAATAAATAGGTGCACGTGCTTAATGTTTGTTCATGAGGAAGTAAACCAGAAATAGGGATCTCCCAGGAATCGTACAGTGCCCTACTTGAGGAATTCTGTCACCCTTACACCTATTAGGATCCAGCTATGAATTACAACAACATTTACACCAACAGAAATAAAGCATCGGTTATCAAATAGAGATAAACAGCGCGGAAATAGACTGTTTCTCTATCTCACGCACACACGAGATAGATCATCCATGGGGGTGGGTTTGTATTTGCAGCATGTTTGCAAATACATTCTACTTTGCAAGGTTTGTAGCTCAGGTTGAGGATTAGGGTGTAGGTTTGCTCACTGAGCTGTAGGTTTGATATCCAGATGTTTCATTACCTGGCTAGGTAACATCATCAGTGGCGACCTCCAAGTGAAGCGAAGCTGTTGTTTCCTGCTTTCGATTTATATGTTTGTCCTGGATAGGGTTCCTGGGGTTTGTGGTGATGTCATTTCCTGTTCATTTTCTGAGGGGTTGATAGATGGTATCTAGATCGATGTGTTTGTTTATGGCGTTGTGGTTGGAGTGCCAGACCTCGAGGAATTCTCTGGCATGTCTTTGCTTAGCCTGTCCCAGGACAGATGTTGTCCCAGTTGAAGTGGTGGTTTTCTTCATCTGTATGTAGGGCTACGAGGGATAGAGGGTCGTGTCTTTTTGTGGCTAGCTGGTGTTCGTGTATCCTGGTGGCTAACTTTCTGTTTGTCTTACGTAGTTTTTGTGGCAGTCCTTGCAAACCCCCGGAGTATGGGTCTGGGTGGTATACGCGTCGGCAGGTCAGTGTGGACTTGTTGGGCCGAAGGGCCTGTTTCCACACTAAGTAATCTAATCTAATCTAAAAAGATTTACAAGGATGTTGCCAAGACTGGAGGATTTGAGCTATAGGGAGAGACAGAACAGGCTGGGGCTGTTTTCCCTGGAGCGTCAGAGGCCGAGGGGTGACCTTATAGAGGTTTATAAAATCATGAGGGGCATGGATAGGATAGATAGACAAAGTCTTTTCCATGGGATGGGAGAGGTTTAGGGTGAGAGGGGAAAGATATGAAAGAGACCTAAGGGGCAACCTTTTCATTTAGAGGGTGGTACGTGTATGGAATGAGCTGCCAGAGGAAGTGGTGGAGGCTGCTACAATTGCAACATTTAAAAGGCAACTGGGGGGATATGGGCCCCGTGCTGGCAGGTGGGACTAGATTGGGTTGGGATATCTGGTCAGCATATATGAGTTGTCCAGGTTCAGGTGGATTGACAGTACTGAAATACCCATAGTGTCCAGGGATGTGCAGGTTAGGTGCATTAGTCAGGGGTAAATGTTGAGCAATAGGGGTAGGGGAATTGCATGGTGAGTTACCCTTTGGAGGATCGGTGTGTAGTCTTTGGGTCGAGTGGCCAGCTTCCACACTGTGGGGAGTCTCTGAAGGGGAAGGGAGTTTTGTAAACTGTGCAGGCAACGCAGGCATCATGTGGGGGCCTGCTGTTGGCCTTGCCCTGCCCCTTGCACCTCCCCCTGTTGTTGAGTTGGCTAAAAAACAACTACTCTTTCTCTGCCCTTTGAATCTGAAGCTGTAACAATGTTGGGCCACAATAAAGGTAACCAGAACGTACTGCTGGGCTCAGGCTCTCATTGAAAGCTCCAAGCAGTTTTTGCTTTAAAGCTGCTCATTTCTTGCAGCCTCCTGCACTAAGTTTCCAATGTCGTGTATCAGATGGAGCAGTGAATGAGTAGCTGGTTTCATTAGAAATTGTAAACTTTTCAGGAGTGCAGGCACTGCATCGTTTCATCGGCAGTTTACTGGCAGCACCGGGAGGTATGGGCTGTGCTCATGAGAAAGAAGGTGGAACAAGGTTTAAAAATCACAACACCGGGTTATAGTCCAACAGTTTTATTTGGAAGCACTAGCTTTCGGAGTACTGCTCCTTCAGCGGGTAGCTGTGGAGCAGGATCATAAGACACAGAGTTAAGAGCAAAAGGTCACAGTGTCATGCAACTGATATGATATATCGACAAATGTAGAGTGATGTTAAACATTCAGCACATTTACCTTAATAGTTCACACCATTGAATAAAGGAGTTGGGACATCATGTTGAAGTTGTACAGGATGTTGGTGAAGTCACTTGTAGAGTACTGAGAAGGCTTCTGGTGGCCCTGTAATCGGAAGAATACTATTAGAGGGTTCAGTAAAGATTTACCAGGATGTTGCCAGGACTGGAGGGTTTGAGTTATAAGGAGAAGCTGAGACTGTCTTCACTGGAGCACAGGAGGTTGAGGGGTGACCTCATTGAGATTGATATGATCATGAGGGTTCTAAGTAACATGAACATCAAATAGCGAGGAGCCTGCACGGTTATGTCAAGTGAGTGGGGGAGAAATTGTGGCATTTGGACACTTTAAATCCATCAGAAACAGCATCTCCATAGAGCATACGGTGCATGTCAGGTGAGGTGCCACAAGACTGGAGGTTGGCTAACGTGATGCCACTGTTTAAGGGTGGTAAGGACAAGCCAGGGAACTATAGACCAGTGTGCCTAACATCAGTGGTGGGCACATTGTTGGAGGGAATCCTGAGGGACAGGATTCTACCTTCATCTAGGTGGATGGGCTGGGACTTTTTCACTGGAGCATTGGAAGTGGAGATGTGACCTTATCAACGTTTACAAAATCATGAGGGGAGAGGTGAGGTGAACGAAGGGTGTCCTTCCCCCTTGGGTTGGGGTTTCAAGATTAGGGAGCAAATTTTGACGGTGACAGGAGAAAGAGATTTTAAAAAGACTTGAAGGGCACATTTTTTTTTTACACAGAGTAGTTCACGTGGTGGATGCAGGTACAGTAACGTCATGAATAGGAAAGGTTTGGAGGGATATGGGCCAAAACACTGGCAGGTGGGACTGGTTTAGTTTGAGAACATAGTCAACATTGACTAGTTGTACTGAAGGGTCTGTTTCTGTGCTGTCTGACTCTGGAACTGTCTTAAAACTGGATACTGGTCTTACAACCATTTTTTTGCCTTCCCCCACAAGCATCCACATAAAAATCATGCGAACTCAGCCTTGAATATATTCAATGACCCCCTAACTGCTGGAAGACATTCCCACTTCTGAACTTAATTCCTCTTGCTAATATGCCACTTGCCTTGCTCATTGCCTGCTGCACCTGTCTGACAACTGGCACAGAAGGACGCTGATGCCCCTCTGAACATCCACGCATCATTCCTGATGAAGAGCTTGTGCCTCAAACTACGACTGTCCTACTGCTCGACCCACTGTGCTTTGCCAGTTGTGATCGTCTCTACATCATGAAGACCAAGCGTAAACTTGGGGAATGGTTTGCCGAGCATCACAGCCGGGTCCACAGAGGCTGAGCGGACTTCCCAGTCTCCATCCATTTTAATGCCCCTTCCCACTCCCCTTCTGACAAATTGGAGGAACAAAACCTCATCTTGTCTGAGCAGTCCACAGCCCGGAGGACTCGACACTGAGTTCTCCAATTTCAAATAATCTCCCATCCCATCCCCCAACTCACTTCCCAGCCCCTTTCACTCTTCCCTGCCAACTAGATTCCTTCCTCCCATTCACCAACCAGGTTATGGGGATAATGCAGGAACAGGATACTGATTGAGGATGATCAGCCATGATCATAATGAATGGTGGTGCTGGCTCGAAGGGCAGAAGAGCCGACTCCTGCACCTATTGTCTATTGTACCCTCTACCTGTCTCCACCTATCCTCACTTCATCCCCCTGCCCCCAGCACACCCTTGTTCAACAGCTCTCCCTATACCCACTCCCAATCCTGAACAAGGGTTACACACATACCTCAACTTCTCCACCTCCTGATACTGCCTGGCTTGCTGCGTTCTTCCAGTCTCCTGCCTGTCTATTTTGCAAATTGAGACAAAGGCTTGGACTAACTTTTCCAGAGTCTGTCCCCTCGTGGATTCACTCCCATTCCTTTCAGTTGCTCCAAGTCAACAATTGAACCCCAGAATGAAACGTAAATGGAAAAAGGGGTTAGAAAAGAGAATGCTGTACACACAGATGTTGGACAGAGGAAGGAAGCTGCAGTCTGAGTGAAGCTCAATCTTCATTGAGAGAGAGATGGGGCAGGAGCTTCAGAATCTCATGGCCCAACTTCCGCATTCACCAATAGGGGAGCTCCGAATGGCAGGAGGACAAGTCTCCTTCCGGTCCTCCAGTGATCCTTATTTATCCATCAAAAGTAGATTTTGCCCCTTTCCTGCCGACAATGAGGAACACGCCCAATGTTTTGATGACATTGGCAAACATGTGCCCTGCTTGTTGACACTGAGGAGTGTACACAATATGCCCTGTAGCAATGCTGGTGTTATTGACAGATTTTGTTTCCAAATGTCTATCGAAGATCAAAAAGGGCAGAGCGATATTTTTTCCCCCATGTGTCTCGATATTTGATTGAGCAGCCAAACAAATGCAAAAGCAATGTTTTTAAGTCTTTTTCTCCGTGTTGGGGTGACCTTCACAACTAGAGGACATAGGTTTAGGGTGAGGCCACAAAGATATAAAAGGTACCTGAAGGGCAATGTTTCCCTGCAGAGGGTGGTGTGTGTATGGAATGAGCTGCCAGAGGAAGTGGTGGAGGCTGGTATAATTACAGCCTTTAAAAAGTATCTGGATGGATATATGAATAGGAATGGTGTAGAGGGATATAGTGCTGGCAATGGGGACTAGATTAATGTAGGATATCTGGTTGGCGTGGACAGGTTGGACTGAGGGGATCTGTTTCCGTGCTGAAAATCTCTACGACTCTAAATAATAAAAAGTCAACTTTTCCAATGAACATATCCATGTTAACAAGGCTTAGTGCACAACCTGCTTTACTAACCGTTCTCAACAGGTCCTGCCCCTACAATAACTGAGGAACATATACATGCTGGTGCATAGTATCCTTCACTAGTATTTACACACTACCCTCAGCAATTGCACAAGTAACAGCAAAGGGTAAACAGCACAAGCGCCAGTAAAAGCAGATGGAAAGTGAGTGTAAAATGTGACTATGACAGGACCCACATTCCTTCCCCTCCGTCCCCCCCACAACCTGCCTCACCTTTCACCTCCCGGGCCCAGTACCTTCCAGGTGGCCCCATAGTTGACACAGGGGCCGCCCCACGACCAGTAGAACTCCACCACCCAGGCGGCCGACCAGTTCCCAAACAGGCCCTTAACCCCATCCGCCTCCAGAATGGTCACCGGCTCCTGCCTGCTGTACAGCCGGCCGGTGTGGCCGTGACACAGCAGCTGCACCAGGAAGGCGGCGGTGACCAGTGACGGGGGTCTGCCCCGGGCCGCACGGCGCCATTTTCCTAACGGCCGCCGCTTCCCCGCTCGAGCGACTTCTCCTCCCAACCGCCTTCACCCCCGCGTGACGTCTGCACGGGGGGATGGGCGGGGCCGGAGGAGCCTCACCGTCACCAAGCAACAGCCACCTCGCGCTACAACTGCTCATTCACAAAAACAAACTCTCCTGTCTCGCTCTGCAGCTGCAGGGGGGACACTGCCACGTTTCGAGGAGCCCTGTCTACATTGGGAAAGCTCACGGCTCCATTTAAACAGATATTCCGACATCTAATACAACTATGTTAACTTTCAACTACTTTCAGGGAACATGTATTTTGCTCTGAGTAAGTCTATTGAGTTTAACTGCAGCATGGCTGTAGTTTTAAACTTGTTTGCTTTCCTGAACAGCTAGGTTTAAATGTTTTATTCGTTAGAAGAACCAAAATTAGTGATAGTTCACATATCCACCCTGAAATGGGGTGGGTAACTGGATTGAGTGGGTAGGCGCCATACTAAGTTTAACTTTGGGGACAGCCTTTGAGCTGCATATGAACAAACTGCTTACATGTTGCACTTATCGACTGCTAAATATCGGCTCTTGTTATCTTAACACTTAGCCTTCTGATTGGACATTGCAAAGGTTCACCTCCCGCCCACACCCCGCCAGCACCCTTCCCAAGGGTCAGACCCTCCCTCTCTCCAGGCACACAGTCTGAATAATTGACGAAGCAAAATTCACTGTCAAATCCCATCAACATGGAAGATCCCAGCCCACCCTACCTCCCACTCTGTACCCAACCCATCCAAAAACCACAAAACATCATCTCATCTTTAAAAAACAAAAGAAAAACTGGACCGCATCAAAACGTTCAACAACGGTCAACGCTATGACTGTTACACAACACTTTACGGAGCTACATTTCAACTCGAGTTTGTTTGCACTCCCTCATGAGAGTTCACATTAAAAGCTCATTGTACCAAATCAACGGCATGCCACAGCTCTCTGGAATTCAGCGGAATTCTTCCTGGTATCCCTCATGTTTTCTGGTTGTTTTGAGAAAGGAGACCCTCCCGTGAGCTTCGCCTTCAGATCTCCTTGGCTCCGCCGAAAGTTTCGGCTGATCAGTTCAAGCACAGGGTCGCAGCCTTTTCTTGCTAAACTCAGCTGGCTTAAACGTTAGCAACGCCTCTGGTTCCCGTTGGAATTTACGCTCCAGAGCGCAGACCTGGCCCGCAGCCTGTAGTCCCACAGGTCCTGCTGACTGCAAACTGCCCTACTGACAGCAAAAATACAAACACGACGGGGACAGTGTTCATTTCGCTATTCTCAATGTCAACTCTGACCCCACGAAAGGTTCTCTTTTCAGGGGCGGGCATGTCAATTGCCGACTTGGGGTTTGGTGAAATGTCTCAACAAGTGTTTCCGTTTGTCTATATTTACAAGAATTCTAACCCCAACTAGACATTTACATGTAAAATCTAAGAATTATGCAACGTGACACATGAAACCATGACGAGGAGCATCTCCTGTGTCCTCTCTCAGCTCAGAAAAGACTTAAACCCCGCTCCCCCCTGTAACATTCCTCCAGGTGACAAAAAGAACTTAACGCAGGCAGATTATAAGGGGTTGCTCAGTGGTCACAGCGCCAAGGGACCCGGGTTCAATTCCAGCCTCAGGGGCGACTGTCCGTGTGGAGTTTGCACATTTCCAGCCTGCGCCTGCGAGGGTTTTCTCCGGGTGCTCCGGCTTCCTCCCACAATCCAAAGATGCGTAAGTGAGGGTGAATTGGCTATGCTAAATTACCCATAGTACTGTTAGGATGGAATTTGTCCTTGCATGTTCGTTTTAGGAGGAGAGACAACAGACGCTCAATTGTTTGGCACAAGCAGGCTTTATTGCAGAATCGTAGCTGATACAGTGAATCACCATGCATTCACTGGAGAAGGCACGTTCTGCCTTCCCCTCCCAAATCTGCTCCTGATATACTCTTTGCGAAGCAGAGCTTCACGGAGCTACTAAGCATTGCCCTATTAGGACATTTCGCGTTTGCTCGACGTTCCCTGTTATTGAGCTCATTTGGGCGTTGGCAGCTGAGCTGGCCACGTAAGCAACAGTTTCAATTTCCCAAGCAGCAGCTACAGCTACAGTTTTGATTCCCCAAACAGCAGCTATAGCTCCACCCTCCCTTAACCTATTTTATCCTAACAGTACCCAGGGATATGTAGGATTGGGTAATTTAGCATGGCCAATCTACCCTAACCTACACATCCCTGGACACTATGGGTAAATTAGCATGGCCAATCCACCCTTAGTGTAGGATTGGCCAGGCTAAATTGTCCTATAGTATCCAGGGATGTGCAGGTTTGGGTGGATTGGTCAGGCTAAATTACCTATAGTGTCCAGGGTTGTGTAGGTGAGGGTGAATTGGCCATGCTAAATTGTCCTATACTATCCAGGGATGTGCAGGTTTGGGTGAACTGGCCGTGCTAAATTACATAGTGATTGGGGATGTGCAGGTTAGGGGGCATTGGCCATGCTAAATTACCCATAGTGCCCAGGGATGTGTAGGCTAGGTGGGTTAGCCAATGGGAATTGCAGGGTTACAGGCAGAGGTCTGGGTGAGGTGTGGGTTGGATGGGCTGAAGGGCCTACTCCTACACTGCAGGGGTTCTAAGCGTGAGATGAGGTGCTTGACTGAAATGATGGGGAGGAGGCAGTGAAAACACAACGAGACCGTTTGAAAGTGGGAGCATGACAGGAGGGGTGGGTAAATGGGATGTGGTGAGGGAGGGGGCTTAGGAGAGAAAGAGACACAGAAAGAGAGGGTCACACACAGATACAACTGGTGAAAGTGGGGAAGATTGTGATAGGTTCAGATAAGGTGGAGGAAGAAAAGCTGTTCCCTATTCACTGATAGTGACAAGGTCAGGGGCGGCCTGAAGGTCAGGGGTTTGAGCAGGAGAGAGAGAGAGGAGGAAAACAGAGGAAAAACAGGTTTACCCAGCAAGCAGCAATACGCTGGAATCCGCTGTCACCTCAGAGAGACAGACAGACGCAGAGAGAGAGACACAGAGAGACAGAGAGCCAGAGACAGAGCCAGAGAGACCGAGACGGGGAGGTAATCAGATGAAAGGCCTCCCTGTGCTGTGAGATCCAAAAGGAGCACGCGAGCAGCTGCCCCAGTGTTTCTGGCGGTCTGAGGCATCTCCCCCTCGCCCCATTACCGGTACCGCTCTCCCGTCCCATTGGCACCCTCCCGGTGAACGGCCCACTCTCCCAATACACTCAAGCTGCCCCTTCCCCCCCCCCCAACCCCGCGGGCTGGAAGAGGACGGAACAGCCCGTTCCGGAGCGGGGCTCGGGAACGCTGCCCATGTCCGCGACATCCTTTCCGAGAAAGGAAACAAAAAGGACAACAGACAGGGGACCACTCGCATCAACCGGAATGACAACATTTCACCCTCAGACAAGGCTTTGTCAAGAGATGTACAGCACGGAAACAGACCCTTCGGTCTAACCCGTCCGTACCGACCAAATATCCCAACCCAAACTAGTCCCACCTGCCAGCACCCAGCCCATATCCCTCCAAACCCTTCCTATTCATATACCCATCCAAACGCCTCTTAAATGTTGCAATTGTACCAGCCTCCACCACATCCTCTGACAGCTCATTCCGTACACACACCACCTTCTGTATGAAAACGTTGCCCTGTAGGTCTCTTTTATATCTTCCCCTCTCACCCTAAACCTATGCCCTCTAGTTCTGGATTCCCCAACCCCAGGGAAAAGACTTTGCCTATTTATCCTATCCATGCCCCTCAATTTTGTAAACCTCTACAAGGTCATCCCTCAGCCTCCGACGCTCTCGGGAAAACAGCCCCAGCCTGTTCAGCCTCTCCCTGTAGCTCAGATCCTCCAACCCTGGCAACATCCTTGTAAATATTTTCTGAACCATTCCAAGTTTCGCAACAGCGGGGAGACCCAGTAATGGAAAAGACTGAAGGGGGAAGTCAGCGGTAAATCTTTTGAAGAGGTTACAAAGGAGAGACCTCTGTCTGCAGCGGGAATGACCCCCACAGTAGCAGGTCGAGGTGGACGGCATTTAAGGAGAAGCTGGATACAGACGTCAGGGAGAAAGGAACTGAAGGGAATGCTGCTGTAAGGGAAATCAAGTGTGAGCAAGTGAAGGGGAGGTGCGTAGAGGCTCACATGGGTCAGAAATACTGAGAGAGACCAGTTGAGCTGAAGGACCTGACTGGAGACTCAATGGGACAGAGAGTGAAGTCTTGGATCCACCTGCAAGAGAAGGAGAAACACGTGATTTACCTCCCAGGATTAAGCAAGTCCCGCAGATTCTGCAGATCACTTTATTGGTCAGAGCACTGAGTATAGGGGTTGGGGTCTGGACAGGACGTTGGTTAGGCCACTTTTGGAATACACAGGAACCGCGATTATCCAAAGGACACATGCAGGGTATATTTCAGTCGCTTGACAATTAGATCCCTTACAGTGTGGAAACAGGCCCAACCAGTCCACACTGACCCTCCGAAGAGTAACCCACCCAGACCCATTTCCCTCTGACTAATGTACCTAACACGACGGGCAATTTAGCATGGCCAATTCACCCTGACCTGCACATCTTTGGACTGTGGGACGGAACCGGAGCACTAGGAGGAAACCCACGCAGACGCGGGGAGAATGTGCAAACTCCACACAGTCTGTCGCCTGAGGCAGGAATGAAACCCGGGTCCCTGGTACTGTGAGGTAGCAGCGCTAACCACTGAGCCACCGTGCTGGTTCATCTAATTCTGGATAATCGAAGTTCCTCTGTATTATGTGCACTTCTGGTCTATCGGAAGGATGTTCCCCCGTGTGGACCCACTGGTGGATCTGGAGGCCGGACGAGTGGGGGAAGCCCTTGCCGCAGACCAGGCAGGTGAAGGCCCCCTCGCCGGTGTGGACCTGCTGGTGCCGCAGCAGGTTGGACGACTGGGTGAAGCCCTTGCCGCAGACGGAGCAGGTGAAGGGCCGCTCCCCGGTGTGGACCCGCTGGTGCCGCAGCAGGGTGGACGATCGAGTGAAGCCCTTGCCGCACAACGAGCAGGTGAAGGGCCGCTCCCCAGTGTGGACCTGCTGGTGGGTCAGCAGGGTGAACGACTGGGTGAAGCCCTTGCCGCAGACTGAGCAGGTGAAGACCCCCTCGCCGGTGTGGACCTGCTGGTGCTGCAGCAGGTGGGACGACTGGGTGAAGCCCTTGCCGCAGACGGAGCAGGTGAAGGGCCGCTCCCCGGTGTGGACCCGCCAGTGCCTGAGCAGGTGAGACGAGTGAGAGAAGCCCTTGCCGCAGTCGGAGCAGGTGAAGGGCCGCTCCCCGGTGTGGACCCGCCAGTGCTTGAGCAGGTGGGACGAGTGAGAGAAGCCCTTGCCGCACACCGAGCAGGTGAACGGCCTCTCCCCGGTGTGGACCCGCTGGTGGGTCAGCAGGTGGGACGAGTGAGAGAAGCCCTTGCCGCAGACGGAGCAGCTGAACGGCCTCTCCTCGGTGTGGACCCATTGGTGCGAGAACAGGTTGGACGACTTGGTGAAGCCCTTGCCACAGACGGAACAGGTGAAGGGCCGCTCCCCGGTGTGGACACGCTGGTGGGACAGCAGGTGGGACGAGTCAGAGAAGACCTTGCTGCAGACGGAGCAGGTGAAGGGCCTCTCCCCGGTGTGGACCCGCTGGTGGGTCAGCAGGTGGGACGACTGGGTGAAGCCCTTGCCGCAGACGGAGCAGGTGAAGGGCCGCTCCCCGGTGTGGACACGGCGGTGGATCTCCAGCACGGAGGGGGAGCGGAATCCTTTCCCGCAATCCCCACACTTCCACGGTTTCTCCATGGTGCGCGGAATGCCTCCTGAGACTTCCTTTCCCCACAGTGGGCAAACTGGCTCAGGCACGTGCCCGTGTGGTTCAGGTAAAGATGATACTTTAAGAGCCTACTGAAGCAGACAAAAACGTTCAAAGAATTTTCCCCTTCTGGACTGAAAGAGGGACGTCTCTCCTGTCCCACGAATCAAGGGGCTCTGTCAGACCTTCACATGGTACTCAGTTGGGAAGCTCTACCTGCAAAGCTGCTCTTCTCATATCCTGTGAAAAGGGGATTACAAAAGTCATTGCTGCCTGCACACAACAGGAATTCAGAACAGATCATTCTAGTTTCTGTAGAACTTCCCTAAAACAATCAAGTTACAATATGCAGATGCCAGTGTTGGGCTGGGGTGTACAAAGGTAAAAAAAATCACATCACCAGGTTGTAGTCCATTAGATTTGTTTAGAAGTTTGAACTTTCAGAGCTCTGCACCTTCATCAGGTAGCTAGTAAAACCTCCAGGCGAAAAAGACAGCAGATGCTGGAGATCAGAGTGGTGCTGGAAAAGCACAGCAGGTCAGGCAGCATCCGAGGAGCAGGGAAAAAAAAAATCAACGTTTCGGGCAAAAGCCCTTCATCAGGAATGAGGAAAGAATGAGGACACTTTCCTCATTCCTGAAGAAGGGCTTATGCCCGAAACGTCGAATCTCCTGTTCCTTGGATGCTGCCTGACCTGCTGAGCTTTTCCAGCAACACATTTCCAGCTCTGATCTCCAGCATCTGCAGACCTCATTTTCTCCTATAACCTAGAGTTGTGTGATTTTTAACTTTAAAAAGTGTTGCAAATCTCCACCCCCCCCCACCACACACACACACTTTTCTTCAATTCTCACTCTGCTGTGTCTGATATTACCCATCCCCCAGTATTGTCCAGAAAGGGACTTATTACCTAAAAAAGCTGTAAATCTCCATCCCACACACTCTTTAACTCTTGCTGTACCTAATATCCCACCTCCCTCCCCATGCTCCAGCAGGGTCTGACTGATGCTCATTGACTGAGCCACACTCACCTCTTCCTGGACACAAGGACCCTCCAGACCAACACAACATCAGCTCCCCTTAACCGCCCCCCTGTAACGGCGCATGTGCAGGAGCAACCGGTCACGTGAATCGAGGGAGCGCCGTCATCACGAAGGCCGCGCGTTGATTGGAATGAGCGCCCGCCGGTGCGGCGTTCCAGCCTTTCCCATTGGTCCACCGCGCCGTGCGTCACGCGGCGGCGCTGGTCTTTGTGACGCCCACGTGACCTCTCTCCTCCACCAACCGCAACGCGCCCCTCCCTTCACCTCGACACGGGGAGGCAGGACCAATGGGGAGCTTTGGAGGACCGGAAGGAAGGCTGGTCCTCCTACCAATCAGAGCATCCCCTCATTGTCTGAATGCGGAAGTTGGAGCATGAGCTCCTGCTGCTCTCTCTCTCTCTGAATGAAGATTGAGTGTTACCCCAGACTGCACCAACCTCTGTGAGTACAGCACCCTCTCTTCTCACCCCTCCTATTCCATTTCTTTTCTCATTTTGGGATTAAACTGTTGGTTTGTAGGAAGTGAAGTGAAAGGAGGTGAACTCAGGAAAGGTGCATATGCTGGATGCATTGGTCTAGATCGCTGTGTCTGTGTCTCTGTGTCTCTCTCGTGTCCTTCATCAGGAATTGCGGAGGGGGGTGGAAAGGGTGTTGAGAGATAAATAGGAAGGTGGGAGTGGGGCTGGGGGTAAGGTAGATGCAGGTTGGGGGGGGTGATGGCGACAGGGTGGAGCAGATTGGTGGGAAGGAAGATGGACAGGTGGGACAGTTCAAGAGGGTGGTGCTGAGTTGGAGGGTTGGAGGTGGGGTGGGGGGGGGGGGGGGGAGGGAATGTGAGGAAACTGGTGAAATCGATGTTGATGCCATGTGGTTGCAGGGTCCTAGGCCACCTCATACCTGGAGGAAGAATGCCTCTGCATTGGGACCCTCCAACCATACAGGATCAATATTGATTTCACCAGTTTCCTCATTCCGACACCCCCCCCCCCCCTCCCCTCCAGCCCAATCCCAGATACAACCCTCGAACTTGGGACTGTTCTTTTGAACTGTCCCACCTGTCCATCTGCCTTCCCATCTATCTGCTCCACCCTCCTGTCTGACCTGTCACCTTCTTCCCCCGCTTTCATCTACCCATAGCATTCTCAGCTCCCTTCCCCCAGTCCCACCTCCCTTCCATTTATCTCTCAGTCCCTTTGGGCCCACCTCACATTCCTAATCAAGGGGTTATGCCCAAAACATCAAACCTCCTGCTCCTCAGATGCTGGCTGACCTGGTGTACTCTTGCAGCACCAGACGTTTTGGTGCTTATTTGTCTGGATGTCCTGATGTGACCCATTCGCAGATGTGAAGTCACATTCGAGAAAAACTCCTTCATGGAATGTGGGCTTTTTTTTTGGCAAGGCCAACAATGTTTTTGTCCCTAACTGCCCTTCAGACAAGAGGATTGCCAGACTTTAGGGGGCATTTTAAAAGTCAAGCACGTGAGCCATCATATGCAGGCAGCACCAAGTTAATGCTAGCGGGTTTCCTTCCCTGAAGAGCGTTATTGAATCAAATGGGTTTTCAGAAAAGTTTCATTCTCTCAATGACTGAGACTAGTTTTCAATTCAGATTTTAAAAAAATAAATTTAATTTCCCCAAGGTTTGTTTTTACTGGTATTTGAACCCATGAGCCCAGATTATTTGCCTGGGGCCTCTGGATTGCTGGTCCAGTGTTGTTGTTATAACATCACTGACTCGCCTGGACAGCATTGAGAGTCATACAGATGTATAGCACACAAAGAGACCCTATGTGCAACTGGTGCACGCCGAGCACATAGCCAAAATTGATCTAGTCCAACGTGCCAGCACGTCCCTCCAAACCCTTCCCATTCATATTCCCATCCAGATGCCTTTTAAATGTTGCAATTGTCCCAGCCTCCACCACTTCCTCTGGCAGCTCATTCCATACACGCACCACCCTCTGACTGACAAAGTTGCCCCTTAGGTCCTTTTCATGTCTTTTCCCCTCTCACCTCTAGTTCTGGACTCTCCCACCCCAGGGAAAAGACCTTGTCTATTCACCCTATCCATGCCCCTCATCATTTTATAAACCTCAATAAGGTCACCCCTCAGCCTCCGATGCTCCAGGGAAAACAGCCCCAGCTTACTTAGCCACTCCCTGTAGCTCAAACCCTGGCAACATCTTTGTAAACATTTTCTGAACCCTTTCAAGTTTCGTTTAACTGAACAGTAAAAGTCATACTGGACAGGGATATATCAGAGTGTTACTATGCAATATGTATTTATTTACGACTGTATAAATTTGATTTATAATTATTTCTACTTATATCATAGTGTTGTAGCCATGTTATGTATTCAAAGTTTTGGAGAAGATTTGTAGCTCGGCTGCTCATTGTTGTGGTTCTGTTTGCCGAGCTGGGAATTTGTATTGCAGACGTTTCGTCCCCTGTCTAGGTGACATCCTCAGTGCTTGGGAGTCGCCTGTGAAACACTTCTGTGTTGTTTCCTCCGGCATTTATAGTGGTTTGTCTCTGCCGCTTCCGGTTGTCAGTTCCAGCTGTCCGCTGCAGTGGCCGGTATATTGGGTCCAGGTCGATGTGTTTATTGATTGAATCTGTGGGTGAGTACCATGCCTCTAGGAATTCCCTGGCTGTTCTCTGTTTGGCTTGTCCTGTAATAGTAGTGTTATGGATGCGGATCATTAGCTGTCTTCCTGTTTGCCCTATGTAGTGTTTTGTGCAGTCCTTATTGTGTACAAAATCCCATGCAAGGCCTGCACAAAACACTACATAGGACAAACAGGAAGACAGCTAACGACCTGCATCCATGAACACCAACTAGCCACGAAACGACACGACCAGCTATCCTTGGTAGCCATACACGCAGATGACAAGCAACATGAATTTGACTGGGACAACACTACTATTATAGGATAAGCCAAACCGAGAACAGCCAGGGAATTCCTAGAGGCATGGCACTCATCCACAGATTCAATCAATAAGCACATCGACCTGGACCCAATATACCGACCACTGCAGCGGACAGCTGGAACTGACAACCGGAAGCGGGCAGAGAGAAACCACTATAAACGCCGGAGGAAAGATCACAGAAGTGCTTCACAGGAGACTCCCAAGCACTGAGAATGTCACCTAGACAGGGGACGAAACGTCTGCAATACAAACTCCCAGCTCGG
Organism: Hemiscyllium ocellatum; assembly: GCF_020745735.1. Taxonomy (NCBI): domain Eukaryota; kingdom Metazoa; phylum Chordata; class Chondrichthyes; order Orectolobiformes; family Hemiscylliidae; genus Hemiscyllium; species Hemiscyllium ocellatum. The sequence continues at coordinate 34,079 of NW_026867828.1, forward strand.
CGAACAGAACCACAACATGTCATGTATTTCCAGTCATACCCGTTACAGGACAGGAGAATACTGGTCTCAATGCTGACTCTGTGGATGAATCTCGTCAGACTCATTCCTCTGTATGTCCACAGAGTCCTGTAAGTGTATTCCTCTATAGGGTCCCTCCAGTTTGACTTGGGTATTGATCGACTCCACTACAGTCATCCTCAGAGCGAGCATGTTCTAGGTCTTGTTACCAAAGCAAAGTTCTTGCTCTGATTCTCTTTCCCCTCCCCCCCCACATCTTGGTCTGTCAATATGGTAGAAAGAGAGGCGGGGGGGGGGGCAGATAACTAGGTTAGCAAACTGCATGAGGGTGGCATGGTGGCTCAGGTAGCACCGGTGCCTCATAGTGCCAGGGACCTGGGTTCAATTCCAGCCTCGGGCGACTCTCCATGTGGGTTTCCCCCGAGTGCTCCGGTTTCCTCCCACAGTCCAACCTTGTGCAGGTGAGGGTGGGTTGGCCATGCTAAATTGCCCAGAGTGTTCAGGGATGTGTAGCTTAGGTGCACGTGTCAGGGGTAAATATAGGGGAATGGGTCTGGGTGGGATACTCATCACAGGGTCGGTCTGGACTTGTTGGGTCGGTATGGACTTGTTGGGCCGAAGGGCCTGTTTCCACACTGTAGGGGTTCTAATTCTTAACTTTTCTTGGAGCTAGATCTGCCAAATGTCAGGAATCAGAAAAATTGGGAGGGAGCGTATTAGGTACGGCAGTAGGGAGAGAGTGTGTGGGATGGAGACTCACAGGTTTTGGGTTATGGGCGTGGAATGAATATTCTGTGAAATCGATCTGTTAAACTCTGAGATTCTACGTGATACTGACAGCGATGACTTTCTAATTGACAGGCTTTCACAGGAGGATTTACCTGCATATCTTGAACTAATTGCCTCAGCCAGCTTGACTCATTGGGACTGGAATTTTATCGATCTTTTGAGTGGAGAAGGAGGATTGTCCCGCCTGCTTCCAGAGATCTGACTGGTAAAGCACTGAGATGCCACTGTTCGAGGGTGGAGGGAGCTTTACCGGAGCGGAGAGTTAGCCAGCCGGCCCCCCGCAGCAGAGTGGGACGTCAGAGGGAGCGTCGAACCTGGAGGGAGGCCGCGCCGTGGGGAAACCGTGGAAGTGTGGGGAATGCGGGAAGGGGTTTCGAGTCCCCTCTGAGCTGGAGATCCACCGGCGCGGTCACACCGGGGACAGGCCGTTCTCCTGCCCCGAGTCCGGCAAGGCCTTCATTGGGTCCTCCAAGCTGCTGAGGCACCGGCGGGTCCACACCGGGGACAGGCCGTACCCCTGCCCCGGGTGTGGCAAGGCCCTTCACCCAGCTGTCCCACCTGCAGACGCACCGGCGCCTCCACACACCAGGGAGAGGCCTCTCACCTGCCCCGGGGGCGGCAAGGCCTTCAATCGATCGCTGACCCTGCGGACGCACAGGCGCCTTCCCAACGTGATCGCACGGAGTTGAAGTCTGCAGCGAATCCCACCCAGGACTGGGGGGGGGATTGTGCCCCGTTCGAAGGCAGTGGGTGAAGCGGGAAGGGAGCGAGGCTTCCTTTCTGCCGGACTGGCCGCTCTCGCTCCCTTTGCTTCCCGTGGGACCGATGCTGTTTGAGGCTGGGACTGCACGTTCCCCGGGCCAAAGATCTGCAGGAGCTGAGGAAGTGCACTCCTTTCACACCGGATGGTAAATCATGTTTGTCCCATCTATTTCAGTCTTAAATACCCTCCGTGACCTGGCCTCCCAGCCTCCTGTGGCAGTGAATTCCACAGATTCCCCACTCTCTGTCTGAAGAGGTTTCTCCTTATCTCCGTTCTAAAAGAGCTACGGCTGTGCCCTCGGCTCCTGGTCTCTCCTACCAATGGAAACATCTTCCCAATGGCCACAGATAGATCAAAGTCAAATACAATAGCCTCTATTCCATTGAGTGTCCAGCACACTTTATAACACTTTGTAAAATCAGGAGGGCCATTGATGAGGTGAGTGGCAGGTGTCTTTTCCCGATAGAATAAAGAATATTCCAGCACAGGAACAGGCCCTTCGGCCCTCCAAGCCTACACCGATCCAGATCCTCTATCTAAACCTGCTGCCTATTTTCTCAGGATCTGTATCCCTCTGCTCCCTGCCCTTTCATGTATCTGTTGAGATACATCTTAAATGACGCCATTGTTCCCGTCCCTACCATCTCCGCTGGCAACACATTCCAGGTACCCAGCCCCCTCTGCGTAAAGAACTTTCCATACATATCTTAAATCTTTCCCCTCTCACTTTGAACTCATGACCCCAGGTAACTGAGTCCTCCACTCTGGGGAAAAACATTTCTTGCTATCCACCCTGTCTATACCTCTCATGATTTTGTTGGCCTCAATCAGGTCCCCCCTCAACTTCCGTCTTTCCGATGAAAATAATCCTGATCTATTCAACCTCTCTTCATAGTTAGCATCCTCCATACCAGGTAACATCCTGGTGAACCTCCTCTGCACCCTCTCCAAAGCATCCACATCCATTTGGGAATGCGGCGACCAGAACTGTACGTGGTATTCCAAATCTGGCCGAAACAAAGTCTTATCTAACTGTAACATGACCTGCCAACTCTTGTACTCAATACTCTGTCCGATGAAGGAAAGTGCCATATGCCGCCTTGACCACTCTACTGACCTGCATTGCCATCTTCAGGGAACAATGGGCCTGAACACACAGATCTCTCTCTACATCAGTTTTCCCCAGGACTTTTCCATTTACTGTATAGTTTGCTCTTGAATTGGATCTTCCAAAATGCATCACCTCACATTTGTCCGGATTGAACTCCATCTGCCATTTCTCTGCCCAACTCTCCAGTCTATTCTCCATTCTGCTGTATTCTCTGACAGTCCTCTTCACTATCTGCTACTCCACCAATCTTAGTGTCAACTGCAAACTTGCTAATGAGGCAACCTACACCTTCCTCCAAGTCATTTAGATATATCACAAACAGCAGTGCTCCCAGCACGGAGCCCTGTGGAACACCACTGGTCACAGTCTCAGTTTTGAGAAACTCCCTTCCAATACTACTCCCTGTCTCCTGTTTCCCAACCAGTTCTCTATCCATCTAGCTAGAATACCCTGGACCCCATGTGATTTCACCTTTTCTATCAGCCGACCATGGGAACCTTGTCAAATGCCCAAGTAAAGTCCATGTCTATGACATCTGCAGCCCTTCCCTCATCAATCAATTGTGTCATTTCCTCATAGAATTCTATTAAGTTGCTAAGACATGACCTTCCCTGAACAAAACCATGCTGCCTATCACTCATAAGCTCATTTTCTTCCAAATGTAAACAGATCTTATCCCTCAGTATCTTCTCCAGCAGCTTCCCTACCACTGACATCCAGCTCACAGGTCTGTAATTACCTGGATTATCCCTGCGACCCTTCTGAAACAAGGGGAAAACATTATCAATTCTCCAGTCCTCTGGGACCTCACCTGTGTTCAAGGAAGCTGCAAAGATATCTGTTAAGGCCCAAGCTATTTCCTCTCTTACTTCCCTCAGTAACCTGGGATAGATCCCATCAGGACCTGGGGACTTTGACCTTTTTAGAATACACATCACTTCCTCCTCCTTATGCCGACTTGCCCTAGAGTATTCAAAGATCTATCCCTAACGTCAACATCCACCATGTCCCTCTCCTCAGTTAAACCTGACACAAAGTACGCATTAAGAATCTTGCCCATTTTCTCTGACTCCACACACATCTTTCCTCCTTCGTCCTTGAGTGGGCCCACCCTTTCTCTAGTTACCCTCTTGCTCCTTCTATATGAATAAAGGGCTTTGGGGTTGTCCTTAACCTTGCTCACTAAGGATATCTCATCGCCCCTTTTAACCCTCTTAATTCCTCATTTCAGATTGGTCCTACTTTCCCGATATTCTTCCAAAGCTTTGTCTGTCTTCAGTCGCCTAGACCTTATGTATGCTTCCTTTTTCCTCTCAGCAAGTCTCACAATTTCACCTGTCATCCATGGTTCCCTAATCTTGCCAATTCCATCCCTCATTTTCACAGAGACATCTCTCTCCTGAACTCGAATCAATTCTCTTTAAGAGCCTCCCAAATATTGAATATGGATTTTCCTTCAAAAAGCTGCTCCCAATCCACACTTCCCCAGCGCCTGCTGAATTTGGGTATAGTTGGCCTTTCCCCAATAAGCACTCTTCCTTTCGGACCACTCTCGTCTTTGTCCATGAGTATTCTAAACCTTACGGAATTGTGATCCTCATCCCCAATGTAATCCCCACCTGAAACTTCACCCACCTGGCCGGGTTCATTCCCCAACACCAGGTCCAATATGGCCCCTTCCCGAGTTCAACTATTTACATACTACTCTGGAAACCCTCCTGGATTCTCCTTACAAATTCTGCTCCTCTAACAGTAAGTGAATCCCAGTCAATGTTGGGAAAATTAAAATCTCCTCTCACCACCACCTATCCTACATCTTTCCATGATCTGTTTACATATTTGTACCACTATCTCACGCTCACTATTGGGAGGCCTGTAGTATAGCCCCAACATTGTTACTGCAGCCTTCCTATTTCTGAGCTCTGCTGAAAATGTGTTGCTGGTTAAAGCACAGCAGGTTAGGCAGCATCTAAGGAATAGGAAATTCGACGTTTCGAGCATAAGCCCTTCATCAGGAATGAGGCGAGTTTGCCAAGCAGGCTAAGATAAAAGGTAGGGAGGAGGGACTTGGGGGAGGGGCGATGGAGATGTGATAGGTGGAAGGAGGTCAAGGTGAGGGTGATAGGCCGGAGTGGGGTGGGGGCGGAGAGGTCAGGAAGGAGATTGCAGGTTAGGAGGGCGGTGCTGAGTTGAGGGAATCGACTGAGACAAGGTGGGAGGAGGGGAAATGAGGAAACTGGAGAAATCTGAATTCATTCCTTGTGGTTGGAGGGTTCCCAGGCGGAAGATGAGGCGCTCCTCCTCCAGCGGTCGTGTTGTTGTGTTCTGCCGGTGCAGGAGTCCAAGGACCTGCATGTCCTCGGTGGAGTGGGAGGGAGAGTTAAAGTGTTGAGCCACGGGGTGGTTGGATTGGTTGGTCCGGGCGTCCCAGAGGTGTTCTCTGAAGCGTTCCGCAAGTAAGCGGCCTGTCTCCCCAATATAGAGGAGTCCACATCGGGTGCAGCGGATGCAATACTTGATGTGTGTGGAGGTACAGGTGAACTTGTGGCGGATATGGAAGGATCCCTTGGGGCCTTGGAGGGAAGTGAGTGTGGAAGTGTGGGCGCAAGTTTTACATTTCCTGCGCTTGCAGGGGAAGGTGCCGGAAGTGGAGGTTGGGTTGGTGGGGGGTGTGGACCTGACGAGGGAGTTACAAAGGGAGTGGTCCTTGCGGAACGCTGATAGGGGAGGGGAGGGAAATATATCCCTGGTGGTGGGGTCCGTTTGGAGGTGGCGGAAATGACGGCGGATGATACGTTGTATGCGGAGGTTGGTGGGGTGGTAGGTGAGAACCAGTGGGGTTCTGTCTTGGTGGCGGTTGGAGGAGCGGGGCTCAAGGGCGGAGGAGCAGGAAGTGGAGGAGATGCGGTGGAGGGCATCGTCGATCACGTCTGGGGGGAATCTACGGTCCTTGAAGAAGGAGGCCATCTGGGCTGTGCGGTGTTGGAACTGGTCCTCCTGGGAGCAGATGCGGTGGAGACGAAGGAATTGGGAATATGGGATGGAGTTTCTACAGGGGGCAGGGTGGGAGGAGGTGTAGTCCAGGTAGCTGTGGGAGTCAGTCGGTTTATAGTAGATGTCTGTGTTGAGTCGGTCGCCCGAGATAGAGATGGAAAGGTCTAGGAAGGGGAGGGAGGAGTCTGAGACAGTCCAAGTGAATTTGAGGTCGGGATGGAAGGTGTTAGTAAAGTTGATGAACTGTTCAACCTCCTCGTGGGAGCACAAGGCAGCGCCGATACAGTCATCGATGTAGCGGAGGAAAAGGTGGGGGGTGGTGCCAGTGTAGTTGCGGAAGATGGACTGTTTCACATATCCTACGAAGAGACAGGCATAGCTGGGGCCCATGCGGGTGCCCATGGCAACTCCTTTAGTTTGGAGGAAGTGGGAGGATTGAAAAGAGAAGTTCTTCAATACACGGAAGATAACAAATGTTCATCACATTGATTCCTGAGAGGAGAGGATTCATGGATCAGGAGGGATCGAGTCGATTGGCAATGAATTCAATAGGTCTGAACAGAATGATGGGGAATCGCATGGGAACCGATAAAATTCCAGGAGGGATGGGTTCAGATTTTTGGGACATTGGGGCCAGTTCTGGGGGTGGTGGGACTATTACAAATCAGACGAGCTACATCCGGGCCAGACTGGAACCAATATCCTTGGGGGTGCTTTTGCTAATGCTGCTGGGGAGGGTTTAAACTAATGTGGCGGGGGATGGGAAACAAATGAGGAGGTTCGTGGTCAGGAAGGAGGTAGTAACTAAAGCCTGAAAGGAGCGAGATAATAAAGTCAGTGTGACAAAGGGGAAGAGTCACAGGGAACAGATGATGAACGCAAAGGGACAGGTGGTCTGAGGTGCATTTGTTTTAATGCAATAAGTGTAGTAGGTAAGGCAGATGAACTTAGGGCTTGGAGTCGTACCTGGGTGGATGATGTTATTGCTAATACTGAGACTTGGTTGAGGGAAGAGCAAGATTGGCAACTAAATATCCCAGGATATCGATGCTTCAGGTGGGATAGAGAGGGAGGTGAAGGAGTTGTATTACTGGTCAGAGAGGCTATCACAGCTGTGCTGAAGGAGGGCACTATGAAGGACTCGAGCAGTGAGGTAATATGGGAAAAGTCCTGGGGAAAACTGATGTAGAGAGAGATCTGTGTGTTCAGGCCCATTGTTCCCTGAAGATGGCAATGCAGGTCAGTAGAGTGGTCAAGGCAGCACATGGCACACTTTCCTTCAGCGGACAGAGTATTGTGTACAAGAGTTGGCAGGTCATGTTACAGTTATACAAGACTTTGTTTCGGCCAGATTTGGAATACCACGTACAGTTCTTTTTTTAGATTTAGATTTTTTTAGATTACTTACAGTGTGAAAACAGGCCCTTCGGCCCAACAAGTCCACACCGACCCACCACCCACCCATACATTAACCCCTTACCTAACACTACGGGCAATTTAGCATGGCCAATTCACCCGCACATCTTTGGACTGTGGGAGGAAACCCACACAGACACGGGGAGAAAGTGCAAACTCCACACAGACAGTCGCCTGAGTCGGGAACTGAACCCGGGTCTCAGGCGCTGTGAGGCAGCAGTGCTAACCACTGTGCCACTGTGCCGCCCACATTACCAAATGGATGTGGATGCTTTGGAGAGGGTGCACAGGAGGTTCACCAGGATGTTACCTGGTATGGAGGATGCTAACTATGAAGAGAGTTTGAATAGATCAGGATTATTTTCATTGGAAAGACGGAGGTTGAGGGGGGGGGGACCTGATTGAGGCCAACAAAATCATGAGGGGTATAGACAGGGTGAATAGCAAGAAATGTTCTTCCCCAGAGTGGAGAACTCAGTTACCTGGGGTCATGAGTTCAAAGTGAGAGGGGAAAGATTTAAGATATGTATGGAAAGTTCTTTACGCAGAGGGTGCTGGGTACCCGGAATGTGTTGCCAGCGGAGATGGTAGGGACGGGAACAATGGCGTCATTTAAGATGTATCTCAACAGATACATGAAAGGGCAGGGAGCAGAGGGATACAGATCCTGAGAAAATAGGCAGCAGGTTTAGATAGAGGATCTGGATCGGTGTAGGCTTGGAGGGCCGAAGGGCCTGTTCCTGTGCTGGAATATTCTTTATTCTATCGGGAAAAGACACCTGCCACTCACCTCATCAATGGCCCTCCTGATTTTACAAAGTGTTATAAAGTGTGCTGGACACTCAATGGAATAGAGGCTATTGTATTTGACTTTGATCTATCTGTGGTCATTGGGAAGATGTTTCCATTGGTAGGAGAGACCAGGAGCCGAGGGCACAGCCTTAGACCTTTTAGAACGGAGATAAGGAGAAACCTCTTCAGACAGAGAGTGGGGAATCTGGGGAATTCACTGCCACAGGAGGCTGGGAGGCCAGGTCACGGAGGGTATTTAAGACTGAAATAGATGGGACAAACATGATTTACCATCCGGTGTGAAAGGAGTGCACTTCCTCAGCTCCTGCAGATCTTTGGCCCGGGGAACGTGCAGTCCCAGCCTCAAACAGCATCGGTCCCACGGGAAGCAAAGGGAGCGAGAGCGGCCAGTCCGGCAGAAAGGAAGCCTCGCTCCCTTCCCGCTTCACCCACTGTCTTCGAACGGGGCACAATCCCCCCACGGGGCACGATCCCCCCCCAGTCCTGGGTGGGATTCGCTGCAGACTTCAACTCCGTGCGGTCACGTTGGGAAGGCGCCTGTGCGTCCGCAGGGTCGGCGATCGATTGAAGGCCTTGCCGCCCCCGGGGCAGGTGAGAGGCCTCTCCCTGGTGTGTGGAGGCGCCGGTGCGTCTGCAGGTGGGACAGCTGGGTGAAGGGCCTTGCCACACCCGGGGCAGGGGTACGGCCTGTCCCCGGTGTGGACCCGCCGGTGCCTCAGCAGCTTGGAGGACCCAATGAAGGCCTTGCCGGACTCGGGGCAGGAGAACGGCCTCTCCCGGTGTGACCGCGCCGGTGGGTCTCCAGCTCAGAGGGGACTCGAAACCCCTTCCCGCATTCCCCACACTTCCACGGTTTCCCCACGGCGCGGCCTCCCTCCAGGTTCGACGCTCCCTCTGACGTCCCACTCTGCTGCGGGGGGCCGGCTGGCTAACTCTCCGCTCCGGTAAAGCTCCCTCCACCCTCGGACAGCGGCATCTCAGTGCTTTACCAGTCAGATCTCTGGAAGCAGGCGGGACAATCCTCCTTCTCCACTCAAAAGATCGATAAAATTCCAGTCCCAATGAGTCAAGCTGGCTGAGGCAATTAGTTCAAGATATGCAGGTAAATCCTCCTGTGAAAGCCTGTCAATTAGAAAGTCATCGCTGTCAGTATCACGTAGAATCTCAGAGTTTAACAGATCGATTTCACGGAATATTCATTCCACGCCCAAAACCTGTGAGTCTCCATCCCACACACTCTCCCTACTGCCGTACCTAATACGCTCCCTCCCAATTTTTCTGATTCCTGACATTTGGCAGATCTAGCTCCAAGAAAAGTTAAGAATCAGAACCCCTACAGTGTGGAAACAGGCCCTTCGGCCCAACAAGTCCAGACCGACCCTGTGACGAGTATCCCACCCAGACCCATCCCCCTATATTTACCCCTGACACGTGCACCTAAGCTACACATCCCTGAACACTCTGGGCAATTTAGCACGGCCAACCCACCCTCACCTGCACAAGGTTGGACTGTGGGAGGAAACCGGAGCACTCGGGGGAAATCCACACGGAGAGTCGCCCGAGGCTGGAATTGAACCCAGGTCCCTGGCACTATGAGGCATCGGTGCTGCCTACTGAGCCACCATGCCACCCTCATGCAGTTTGCTAACCTAGTTGTTATCTGCCCCCCCACCTCTCTCTACCATATTGACAGACCAAGATGTGGGGGGGGGGGGAAGGGAAAGAGAATCAGAGCAAGAACTTTGCTTTGGTAACAAGACCGAGAACATGTTCGCTCTGAGGATGACTGTAGTGGAGTCGATCAATACCCAAATGAGACTATAGAGGAATACACTTACAGGACTCTGTGGATATAGAGAGGAATGAGTCTGACTACATTCATCCACAGAGTCAGCATTGACCCCAATGTTCTCCTGTCCTGTAACGGGTATGACTGGAAATACGTGACATGTTGTGGTTCTGTTCGCCGAGCTGGGAATTTGTGTTGCAGACGTTTCGTCCCCTGTCTAGGTGACATCCTCAGTGCTTGGGAGCCTCCTGTGAAGCGCTTCTGTGATCTTTCCTCCGGCATTTGTAGTGGTTTGTCTCTGCCCACTTCCGGTTGTCAGTTCCAGCTGTCCGCTGCAGTGGTCAGTATATTGGGTCCAGGTCAATGTGCTTAGTAATTGAATCTGTGGATGAGTGCCATGCCTCTAGGAATTCCCTGGCTGTTCTCAGTTTGGCTTGTCCTATAATAGTAGTGTTGTCCCAGTCAAATTCATGTTGCTTGTCATCTGCGTATGTGGCTACCAAGGATAGCTGGTCGTGTCGTTTCGTGGCTAGTTGGTGTTCATGGATGCGGATCGTTAGCTGTCTTCCTGTTTGTCCTATGTAGTGTTTTGTGCAGGCCTTGCATGGGATTTTGTACACAATAAGGACTGCACAAAACACTACATAGGACAAACAGGAAGACAGCTAATGATCTGCATCCATAACACTACTATTACAGGACAAGCCAAACAGAGAACAGCCAGGGAATTCCTAGAGGCATGGCACTCATCCACAGATTCAATCCATAAGCACATCGACCTGGACCCAATATACCGACCACTGCAGCGGACAGCTGGAACTGACAACCGGAAGCTGCAAGGACAAACCACTATAAATGCCGGAGGAAAGATCACAGAAGCGCTTCACAGGAGGCTCCCAAGCACTGAGGATGTCACCTAGACAGGGGACGAAACGTCTGCAATACAAATTCCCAGCTCGGCAAACAGAACCACGACAACGAGCAGCTGAGCTACAAATCTTCTCCAAAACTTTGAATACATAACATGGCTACAACACTCTATGATATAACTAGAAATAAATTATAAATCAAATTTATACAGCTGTAAATAAATACATATTGCATAGTAACACTATGATATATCCCTGTCCAGTATGACTTTTACTGTTCAGTTAAACGAAACTTGAAAGGGTTCAGAAAATGTTTACAAAGATGTTGCCAGGGTTTGAGCTATAGGGAGTGGGGCTGGGGCTGTTTTCCCTGGAGCATCGGAGGCTGAGGGATGACCTTATTGAGGTTTATAAAATGATGAGGGGCATGGATAGGGTGAATAGACAAGGTCTTTTCCCAGGGGTGGGAGAATCCAGAACTAGAGGTGAGAGGGGAAAAGACATAAAAAGGAGCTAAGGGGCAACTTTGTCAGTCAGAGGGTGGTGCGTGTATGGAATGAGCTGCCAGAGAAAGTGGTGGAGGCTGGTATAATTACAACATTCAAAAGGCATCTGGATGGGAATATGAATGGGAAGGGTTTGGAGGGACGTGCTGGCACATCGGACTAGATCAATTTTGGCTATGTGCTTGGCATGCACCAGTTGCATTTAGGGTCTCTTTGTGTGCTATACATCTGTATGACTCTCAATGCTGTCCAGGCGAGTCAGTGATGTTATAACAACAACACTGGACCAGCAATCCAGAGGCCACAGGCAAATAATCTGGGCTCATGGGTTCAAATACCAGTAAAAACAAACATTGGGGAAATTAAATTTATTTTTAAAAAATCTGAATTGAAAACTTGTCTCCGTCATTGAGAGAATGAAACTTTACTGAAAACCCATTTGATTCAATAACGCTCTTCAGGGAAGGAAACCCGCTAGCATTAACTTGGTGCTGCCTGCATATGATAGCTCACGTGCTTGACTTTTAAAATGCCCCCTAAAGTCTGGCAATCCTCTTGTCTGAAGGGCAGTGAGGGATGAAAACATTGTTGGCCTTGCCAAAAAAAAAGCCCACATTCCATGAAGGAGTTTTTCTCGAATGTGACTTCACATCTGGAAGGGGTCACATCAGAACATCCAGACAAATTAGCACCAAAATGTCTGGTGCTGCAAGAGTACAGCAGGTCAGCCAGCATCTGAGGAGCAGGAGGTTTGACGTTTTGGGCATAACCCCTTGATTAGGAATGTGGGGTGGGCCCAAAGGGACTGAGAGATAAATGGGAGGGAGGTGGGACTGGGGGAAGGGAGCTGAGAATGCTATGGGTAGATGAAAGCGGGGGAAGAAGGTGACAGGTCAGAGAGGAGGGTGGAGCAGATAGATGGGAAGGCAGATAGACAGGTGGGACACTTCAAAAGAGCAGTTCGAGGGTTGTATCTGGGATTGGGCTGGGGGTGTCGGAATGAGGAAACTGGTGAAATCAATATTGATCCTGTATGGTTGGAGGGTCCCAATGCAGAGGCATTCTTCCTCCAGGTATCAGGTGGCCTAGGACCCTGCAACCACATGGCATCAACATCGATTTCACCAGTTTCCTCACATTCCCTCCCCCCTCCCACCCCAGCTCCAACCCTCCAACTCAGCACCACCCTCTTGAACTGTCCCACCTGTCCATCTTCCTTCCCACCGATCTGCTCCACCCTGTCACCATCACCACCCCCAACCTGCATCTACCTTACCCCCAGCCCCACTCCCACCTTCCTATTTATCTCTCAGCACCCTTTCCACCCCTCCACCCTCCCCCTCTGCAATTCCTGATGAAGGACACGAGAGAGACACGCAGACACAGACACAGAGGGACACAGACAGAGATCTAGACCAATGCATCCAGCATATGCACCTTTCCTGAATTCACCTCCTTTCACTTCACTTCCTACAAACCAACAGTTTAATCCCAAAATCAGAAAAGAAATGGAATAGGAGGGGTGAGAAGAGAGGGTGCTGTACTCACAGAGGTTGATGCAGTCTGGGGTAACACTCAATCTTCATTCAGAGAGAGAGAGAGCATCAGGAGCTCATGATCCAACTTCCGCATTCAGACAATGACGGGATGCTCTGATTGGTAGGAGGACCAACCTTTCTTCCGGTCCTCCAAGGCTCCCCATTGGTCATGCCTCCCCGTGTCGCGGTGAAGGGATGGGCGGGCGGGCGGGAGGAGGAGGAGCGAGGTCACGTGGGCGTCACAAAGACAAGCGGTGGACCAATGGGAAAGGCTGGAACGCCGCACGGGCGGGCGCTCCGTCCAATCAACGTGCGGCCTTTGTGACGACGGCGGTCCCTCCATTCACGTGACCGGTTGCTCCTGCACATGCGCCGTTGGGGGGGGCGGTTAAGGGGAGCTGATGTTGTGTTGGTCTGGAGGGTCCCTGTGTCCAGGAAGAGGTGAGTGTGGCTCAGTCAATGAGCATCAGTCAGACCCTGCTGGAGCATGGGGGGGGAGGGAGGTTTGATAGTAGGTACAGCAAGAGTTAAAGAGTGTGTGGGATGGAGATTTACAGCTTTTTTAGGTAATAAGTCCCTTTCTGGACAATACTGGGGGATGGGTAATATCAGAAACAGCAGAGTGAGAATTGAAGAAAAGTGTGTGTGTGTGTGTGTGGGGTGGGGGGGGATTTGCAACACTTTTTAAAGTTAAAAATCACACAACTCTAGGTTATAGGAGAAAATGCGGTCTGCAGATGCTGGAGATCAGAGCTGGAAATGTGTTGCTGGAAAAGCGCAGCAGGTCAGGCAGCATCCGAGGAACAGGAGATTCGACGTTTCAGGTATGAGCCCTTCTTCAGGAATGAGGAAAGTGTCCTCATTCTTTCCTCATTCCTGATGAAGGACTTTTGCCCGAAACGTTGATTTTTTGTTCCTGCTCCTCGGATGCTGCCTGACCTGCTGTGCTTTTCCAGCACCACTCTGATCTCCAGCATCTGCTGTCTTTTTCGCCTGGAGGTTTTACTAGCTACCTGATGAAGGTGCAGAGCTCTGAAAGCTCGAACTTCTAAACAAATCTAATGGACTACAACCTGGTGATGTGTGATTTTTTTTTACCTTTGTACACCCCAGCCCAACACTGGCATCTGCATATTGTCACTTGATTGTTTTAGGGAAGTTCTACAGAAACTAGAATGATCTGTTCTGAATTCCTGTTGTGTGCAGGCAGCAATGACTTTTGTAATCCCCTTTTCACAGGATATGAGAAGAGCAGCTTTGCAGGTAGAGCTCCCCAACTGAGTACCATGTGAAGGTCTGATAGAGCCCCTTGATTCGTGGGACAGGAGAGACGTCCCTCTTTCAGTCCAGAAGGGGAAAATTCTTTGAACGTTTTTGTCTGCTTCAGTAGGCTCTTAAAGTATCATCTTTACCTGAACCACAGGGGCACGTGCCTGAGCCAGATTGCCCACTGTGGGGAAAGGAAGTCTCAGGAGGCATTCCGCGCGCCATGGAGAAACCGTGGAAGTGTGGGGATTGCGGGAAAGGATTCCGCTCCCCCTCCTTGCTGGAGATCCACCGCCGTGTCCACACCGGGGAGCGGCCCTTCACCTGCTCCGTCTGCGGCAAGGACTTCACCCAGTCGTCCCACCTGTTCTCACACCAGCGGGTCCACACCGGGGAGAGGCCGTTCGCCTGCTCCGAGTGCGGGAAGGACTTCAGCGACTCGTCCCACCTGCTGACCCACCAGCGGGTCCACACCGGGGAGCGGCCCTTCACCTGCTCCGTCTGCGGCAACAGCTTTGCCCGCTCGTCGGACCTGCTGTCCCACCAGCGAGTCCACACCGGGGAGCGGCCCTTCACCTGCTCCGTCTGCGGCAAGGGCTTCACCCAGTCGTCCAACCTGCTGACCCACCAGCTGGTCCACACCGGGGAGCGGCCTTTCACCTGCTCCGTCTGCGGCAAGGGCTTCCCTCACTCGTCCACCCTGCGGTCCCACCAGCTGGTCCACACCGGGGAGCGGCCCTTCACCTGCTCCGTCTGCGGCAAGGGCTTCCCTCGCTCGTCCACCCTGCTGCGGCACCAGCGGGTCCACACGGGGGAGAGGCCATTCACCTGCTCCGTCTGCGGGAGGGGCTTCGCTCGGTCCCAGCACCTGCTGCAGCACCAGCGGGGGCACAAGTGACGGGGCCAGCTGCTGTGAGTCACCGCCCAGGGCTGAACCCTGGGTGGGAGGGGGGGAAGGTCACTGCAGTTGCTGTGCTCTCATCTCCTTGGCATTCACTGGCTCTACGAGCCTGCGACTGCGCATTTCCTCCTGAAGTGGAGATGTACAACACAGAAACAGACCCTTCGCTCCAACTCCTCCATATCCTCAACTAATCAAGTCCCATTTGCCAGCAATTGGCCCTATCCCTCCAAACCCCTCCTTACACAGATACCCAAGTGGATGCCTTTTAAATGTTGCAATTGTACCAGCCTCCACCACTTCCTCTGGCAGCTCATTCCGCACGCACACACCACCCTCTGTGTGAAAAATGTTGCCCCTTAGGACCCTTTTTAAATCTTTCCCCTCTCACCCTAAACCTATGCCCTCTAGTTCTGGCAAAAGACTTTGTCTATCCCTATCCATGCCCCTCCATGATTTTATAAACCTCTCTTAAAGTCAACCCTCAGCCTCCGACGTTCCAGGGAAGACAACCCCAGCCTGTTCAGCCTCTCCCTGTAGCTCAAACCCTCCAACCCTGGCAACATCCTTGTCAATCTTTCTGAACCCTTTCAAGTTTTGCAACATCCTTCCGATAGACCAGAAGTGCACATAATACAGAGGAGCTTCGATTATCCAGAATTAGATGAACCAGCACGGTGGCTCAGTGGTTAGCGCTGCTACCTCACAGTACCAGGGACCCGGGTTTCATTCCTGCCTCAGGCGACAGACTGTGTGGAGTTTGCACATTCTCCCCGCGTCTGCGTGGGTTTCCTCCTAGTGCTCCGGTTCCGTCCCACAGTCCAAAGATGTGCAGGTCAGGGTGAATTGGCCGTGCTAAATTGCTCGTAGTGTTAGGTACATTAGTCAGAGGGAAATGGGTCTGGGTGGGTTACTCTTTGGAGGGTCAGTGTGGACTGGTTGGGCCTGTTTCCACACTAAGGGATCTGTTAGGACAGAAATTGTCCTCGTGTGTTCGTTTAGAGGAGAGACCACAGACACTCAATTAATAGGCACAAGCTGGCGTTTATTTCAGAACCGTGGCTGATTTCAGTGAAGTTCAAGCGTTCACTGGAGAAGGTGTACACATTCTGAAATCTTTCCAAAAACCCCTGCTTGATATATTGTTCGCTAAGCTAACGCTACGTAATCACTCACACACGTGATCTCTCGCACACAAAGGCCTCCTGTGAACAGGCCTCGGCCTTGGCAGGTATCCACGAGACGGTCTGTCTCGTAAACAAGGTCTCTGAGTAAAGCCTGCCATTGTATTGGTCTGACCTTGGTAGTCCAGCTGCACAGGCAGTTTCGGTCAACAGTCCAAACAACAGCTCCGCAGCGCCCCCCGATTCCCCAAACAGTAACTACATCTCTACCCTCCCTAGGCCGATGATATATCCATCCCAACAGAGGTATGGGCTGTGTTCACCAGAAACGATGTGGAGGTGCCAGTATCGGACTGGAGTGGATAAAGTTAAAAATCACTCAAGACCAGATTATAGTCCAACAGGTTTATTTGGAATCACTAGCTTTCGGAGTGCCGCTCCTTCCACAGGTAGCTGTGGAGCAGGATCCTAAGACACAGATCTTATAGCAAAATTCACAGCGTCATGCAACTGATATCTTTTAGAGTGGGTTGCAGGTTTCGGTTCATTAATATGTAAATCCAAGAACAACATCTAAGTCATGTTCTTGATCACTTTGTTTTTAAAAATATAAAACCATAAGTGACATCTCAGGTCACACAATACATTAAAGTTGTGAGGTTCGAGTCTGTCAGTATCCCAATCTTTAGATTAGATTAGACTTAGTGTGGAAACAGGCCCTTCGGCCCAACAAGTCCACACCGACCCGCCGAAGCGCAACCCACCCATACCCCTACATTTACCCCTTACCTAACACTACGGGCAATTTAGCATGGTCAATTCACCTAACCCGCACATCTTTGGACTGTGGGAGGAAACCGGAGCACCCGGAGGAAACCCACGCTGACACGGGGAGAACGTGCAAACTCCACACAGTCAGTCGCCTGAGTCGGGAATTGAACCCAGGTCTCCGGCGCTGTGAGGCAGCAGTGCTAACCACTGTGCCACCGTGCCGC
The DNA here is from genome assembly GCF_020745735.1 of Hemiscyllium ocellatum. Lineage (NCBI taxonomy): Eukaryota > Metazoa > Chordata > Chondrichthyes > Orectolobiformes > Hemiscylliidae > Hemiscyllium > Hemiscyllium ocellatum. The sequence continues at coordinate 50,971 of NW_026867828.1, forward strand.
CCACATCAGACTAGTTCTGTTTTTAAAGTAGGAATATATAAAATATTACATGGACTGACTTCCTATAGATTATGTGCTTTGTGAGCAAAATTGAAAGTATCTGCAAATATAATTTTGCCAATAAAAATTCACTCCATAGAGTTGTGTGTGTGTGATGTGAGTTTGTGTGTGAGTGTGCATGTAAGAGTGTGTGCATGCTTGGTAAAGTGTAAGTGTGATGGAGTATAAGTCTGTGAGTGTGAGAGAGCGTTAGGGTGTGCGTATATGAGAGAGGTACGAATAAAAGCAAGGAGTTGCATTTTGCTAAAATGAGGAAGGACAGGACTTGTATAGTTAAAACAGAGACATGGGAGAGTTCATGTACATAATGATGCAACCTGCAAAGAACTGGTAGACTGGATGGTTAAAAATGAGGTCTGCAGATGCTGGAGATCACAGCTGCAAATGTGTTGCTGGTCAAAGCACAGCAGGTTAGGCAGCATCTCAGGAATAGAGAATTCGACGTTTCGAGCATAAGCCCTTCATCAGGAGAAGGGCTTATGCTCGAAACGTCGAATTCTCTATTCCTGAGATGCTGCCTAACCTGCTGTGCTTTGACCAGCAACACATTTGCAGCAGACTGGATGGTTAAGAAGGCATTTAGCACCATTGCCACCCAGACCCACCCCCTTCGTATTTCTCATAGCTAATCCACCCTACAGTGCATATCCTGAACAATAAGGGTAATTTAGCATAGCCAATCCAGCCCAACCTAATCTAAAAACTACCTTCTCAAGAATGTAATTTAAATGCAAAACATTTCTAAGAAAAATGTCCCTCTGACTCAACATTGGGACCCAGAGAGAATTCACACCTATTGTTAGAAAAGCTCTGCATTTGAATGACTTTCTTGAGAAGGTAATTAAAAACCAGTTCAGGAATTAACATGCCAAAGAGCAGAAACCCATTCTAAAAGATGGAAGATTTAATCTCATAGTTTAATATATCACATCTCCATGGACACTGGACTCCTTTGGCTATAAATTCCATGATCATGATCTCATTCTCCACAACCAACCTGATAAAAGAGCTGTGCTCCAAACGTTAGTGTTTCCAAATAAATCTGTTAGTTTATAACCTGGTGTTGTGAGATTTTTAACTTTGTCCATGGGAAACGTGTTGTGGGACTGGTAACAGTTGTTATTTTTGTGATTTGTTCCTCCTGAAATTTCTCCTCTGCGCAGACACGGGTGAACAGTCTGTTTTTGTGCTTTGAGCGAGATCAGGCTAGCAGCTTTTAAATCCTTATGTTCAGCAGCATAAGAAAACTGTAGGTCAGTAATCGTATTTCGAGAGTGGTACTTCCAGCTCTGGTAGTCCCATTGGGTCACCAGAGAGGGAGGGAGGGAGAGAAGCAAACCGAAAAGTTGTTTTGTTTGTTCTGTCAGTTGAGTTGGTTCTGCACTCAGATGAGACTGGATACTGATTTTAATGGATCAGAATTGAACACTACAATGGAACACCTTAAATTTCAAAAACGTTGAAAGGGCAAATCAAACTGTAACCTTGAAGAGATATGCTTCCATTTCTAACCTTGGGTGAGCCAAATGAGACAATTTTACTGATCACTCCATTTCAGAGTGCTGCTCTTTCATCAGGTGGTCGTGGACAATAAGATCATGATCACAGAATTTATAGCCAAAGGAGTCCACGGTCATGGAGATGTCCTTCATTGAACAATTTTAGATTTAATCTATTCATATTTTAGAACGGGCTTCTGTTCTTTGGTACGTTAATCCCAGCACTTGTTTTAAATTACCTTCAAGAATGTCATTTAAATGCAGAGCTTTTCGAACCACAATGTCAGTCTGACTCGATATTGGGACACAGACAGAATTCACACCCATTGTTAGAAAAGCTCTACATTTAAATGACATTCTGAAATGGCTGATCTTTAACATTGTTTCTGAATATATCAATGTAACTATTCTCATTGTTAAAGTCTGAAAGCATGTTCACTTTTTGGAAAGCGCTGCTGAAATCTTTCTGAAACTTGCATTGAAATGTGTGTAGTTAGGACACAGCCCAAGACAGGCTGTAAAGGATGAATGGCCTAATCCTAGTTTTGTGAAATTGATTCTGACTATGTAGAAATAAAGCACAAAAGCAAACCGTTCAGTCCAGGCAACCAAATATCCTAAATTAATCTAGTGACCCATTTGCCAGCATTTGGTCCATATCCCTCTGATTCTTTTCTATTCATGTCTCCAACCAGATGCATTTGTTTCTTCTTCAGCTAATTGAAGCTGGAGAAGCCTGAAATCTTTAAAGAATTTCCTGATTAAGAGTTTTTTTTTCAAGATTTGGCTCAGTGGTGGATTTTCTGAAGCTTTGCTATTGTAGTTTTCAATTTGCCAAAAAAACTTTCAGTTGTTGTTGTCCAAGGCAGAGTAGATATTCATTTAAGATATAATTGAGATGTATATATTCTTTACAATGTTTTTTCCATCATTACCAGTGATTGTCTATCATTTGGTACATTGAGCATCATCTTTTTGTGATTCAACAGATTTGATTTGAAGTGATTTGAAGTATCTGCAAGATACTTTTGTATTTTATCTAACTTTGCTTTGTGTTAAAGATTTCCTTTGTGACATTTTAATTAAAACATCTCAATGTATAATAATGAAACAGCTAATTTATTCTAAAATTATTTCAATGAATTGGTCGATTGCCAACTAATAGCTGCATAACTGTTGTAAATATTGACGCCCAGGAAAGATATTTCCTTTGTAAAGATTTTATAAAATGACTGTATTTTCATGAAATAAAATTTAGTGTTTTATTAAATGGTTGAAAGTAACTTTGCACTTAATTGCTCCATTTGGGATTAAACATAGATTATTTTTATCGAAATCATATTCACAATTTATGGTGAGTGTATCAACAAACAAATGTTGCCATTTGCCATTGAATTGCCTTAAACACAATTTGAATAAGGGAGACATTGTGAATATTTATTGCGCATTTCTGAAATTCTCTGCCCTGCCATTGTAGTTGGTTAAACAAGATATTTATTCCTCCTCATAACTTTGAATTTCTTTTGATATTTCATTTGCTATTACTTTTGCCCAAATAACTTCAAATGCCAAAACTTATAAATAGGGCAACGTCTCTTCGAAATGTAGATTCATTTAGATATTACTGGGTCATTTTGCATATTAAGATATCCCTTTGAATGTGCCTCCATCCTTTTGAAATGTAATCTTGTCCATTTCAATCTATTTGCAGAAATAGCCCGTTAAATGTCCATGTCCCTTTAAAATGCAGATTTCCCGCTTCAGGGAGCAGCAGTTGTAGCGCGAGGTGGCTGTTGCTTGGTGACGGTGAGGCTCCCCCGGCCCCGCCCATCCCCCCGTGCAGACGTCACGCGGGGGTGAAGGCGGTTGGGAGGAGAAGTCGCTCGAGCGGGGAAGCGGCGGCCGTTAGGAAAATGGCGCCGTGCGGCCCGGGGCAGACCCCCGTCACTGGTCACCACCGCCTTCCTGGTGCAGCTGCTGTGTCACGGCCACACCGGCCGGCTGTACAGCAGGCAGGAGCCGGTGACCATTCTGGAGGCGGATGTTCCTCAGTCATTGAAGGGACAGGACCTGTTGAGAATGGTGAGTGAAGTGTGTGGTAACTAAACCTTATTAACATGGATACAGTTTGTAATTTGTCAAAGTATACATTTTATTATTTAGAGTGGGAGAGATGTACAGCACAGAAACAGACCCTTCGGTCCAACCCGTCCATGCCAACCAGATATCCTAAATTAATCCAGTCCCACTTGCCAGCACTTGGCTCATATCCCTCTAAACCTTCCTATACATATACCCATCCAGATACCTTTTAAATGCTTTAATTGTAGCAGCCTCCACCACTTCCTCTGGCAGCTCATTCCATACACACACCACCCTCTGCATGGAAACGTTGCCCCTTAGGTATATTTTATATCTTTCTGCTCTCACCCTGAACCTAGGCCTTCTCATGCAGACCTTCACCCCCTACACTAGGGAAAAGACATAAGAAAGTTGAGCAGCCATACAAGATGCAAAAGCCACAAAATATCGAGCCAGATGGGGAAAAAAGTTGTGGTTTTACCTTTTTTTTCCTCCTATTGGTATTTGGACACTTCAAAATCAGTCAATAATACCAGCATTGCCACTGAGCATATTGCATACGTTCCTCAAGCATTGCACATGTTCCTTGCTTTGGGTGTCACCCTTGTTCAGGACTGGGGGTAGGTGTTGGGAGAGCTGCAGAACAAGGGTGTGCTGGGAGCAGGGTGGTGAATTGGGGATAGGTGGAGAATGGCAGAGGGTACAAACTGGTTGGTCACTGGGAGGAAGGAATCTGGTTGGTGGCAGGGAGGGGTAGAGGTGGGGGTGGGGAAGGGGAAGAACCTGAGAAGGGATTCGAGGAGTGGGGAAGGAGGTTATTTGAAAGTGGAGAACTCAGTGTTGAGTCCTCCAGGCTGTAGGCTTCCCAGGTGGAAGATGTTGTGGTGTTCCTCCAATTTGTGGTTTGGTTTGTTGTGGCAATGGAGGTGGCCGAACATGGTCATGTCAGAAAGGGAGTGGGAAGGGGAATTAAAATGGGTGGTGATTGGGAGGTCCGGTCGGCCTCTGCAGACCCAGCTGTGATGCTCGGCGAACCGTTAACCACGTTTACCCTCTGTCTCCCGAAGACCACAATTGGCAAACACATGGCAAATATAGTACCCCAATGTGAAGTTAGAGCCTTTGTGGTGTTTAAAAAAAAGCAAAAAGAGATGCATTGTTTAAATGGTGACATTGCAATATGGAGAAAGTGAAGACAGCAAATGCTGGAGATCAGAGTCAAAGTGTGGTGCTGGAAATGCTCAGCCAACATTCGATGAGCAGGAGAGTTGACGTTTTGGGCACGGGCCCTTCATCAGGAATGACATGTGGATGTACAAAGGGGCCTCAGCGTCCTTCTACACTAGTCACTGCCTGTTGTCAGGTGCAGCAAGCGGTATATTAGCAAGTGGAATTGAGTTCAGAAGTAGGGATGCCTGCCTGCAGTTAGGGGATCTTTGAATATATTCAAGGTTGAGTTCATCTGATTTTGGAACTACAAAGAGGAGGATGTTTATGGGGGAAGGTGAGAAAATGGCTTTTAAGACCAGTACAGAACAGTTACAGAGGTCATACAGCATAGAAACAGACCCTTCAGTCCAACTAATCCATGCTGACCATCTTCTCAAACTGAACTAGTCATACCTGCCTGTGTTTGGCCCATATCCCTCTGAACCTTTCCTATTCACGTACTTATCCAAATGTCGTTTAAATGTTGTTATTGTACCTGCATCCACCACTGTCGGGATGTTCATTCCACACACAAACCACTCTTTTTTAAAAAAAATGCTGCCCCTCAAGTTTTTTTAAAATCTTTCTCCTCTCACCTTCAAAGTTTGCTCTCTAATCTTAAAATCCCCACCATTCACCTTATCTACCCCCTTCATGATTTTATAAATCTCTACGGTTACCTCTCAACCTCCTGTGCTGCAGTGAGAAAAGTCCTAGCCTATCCACCTAGATGTAGGTAGATTAATATCCAGTTATGTACGGGACTTTGGTGGAAAGTGGGAATTCATTTCCACTGTAGGGATGAAACCCTACCCTATTCAAACATTTCTCCTGGTGGATGAGACCAGGCCACATAATTTGGAGGATTGGATTTCGGACAGAGATGAGGAGGAACTATTTTTCCTGGATAGTAGTCAATCTATGGAATTCTCTGCCCAAGAAAGCAGTAGAGATCGCCTCATTAAGTATATTGAAGACACAGTTGGTTAGGTTTTTGCATGGTAGGTTAATTAAGGATAGTTGGGATAATGCAGGGAGGAGGAGCTGAGATGATAGATTGTTTTACCCATTATCTTAATGAATGGCGGAGCAGGCTGGATGGGCCAAATGGCCTACTCCTGCTTCTATTACTATGAAACTATAACCCTGCATTTCCCATGGCTAACCCACCTCACCTGCACATCCCTGGACATGGGCAATTTAGCCTGGTCAATCCAAATCAAGGCTGGTGAGCAATGTAGTGCTATGGGAAATTAACATCAGAGAATGATAGAAAGGGACAAGGAGAGTAAATATACCAGCAATCAAAACTGGATTCTGAAGATCACAAAAGTGGAAACAAAAAGTGGTGTGTCTGCATGTGTGCTGCACTGTAACAAAAGTAAATGAATTGTCTGCACACATTGAAGAGAATAATTATGATCTGAGACTCCTTACAGAAACATGGCTTCAGGATGAAAAGAATTGGATCCTGAATATCGAAGGGGTAGTCAAATGGGAAGCTAGGTAAAGGTAGAGGGTTGCCAATGCTAATCAAAGCATTGACCACAGGGTAGTCTGGTGTCCGCTCTGATTCCAGGTTCTCATTTCTCTGTCCTCTGATCTCTGTTCCCACAGAATAAGATGTCAGTCTGTTCTCAGCTCTACTGGATTTCTGCTGAAGCTTTGATCCCCACCCCCTCTTTTTACACCTTCTGGAACAATACAATATTCAGTCAGTCAATCAAAGCCCAATGCGCACAATCTCCCAGTCTCTCAACCAACCAGGTACAAAAGTGTAGTCCTAGCAGGGAATCAAACAAGAAAAATGAAACAACATGAGAAATAAATAGGTGCTAGTGCTTAATGTCTGTTCATTAGGAAGCAAACCAGAAATAGGGCTCTCCCAGGATTCTGATTGTGCCCAACTTGAGGATTCTTTCTCCCTTACATCTAATTGTTAGTACCCAGCTATGATTTACAATATTTACACCAGAAATGAAGTATCTTATGAAATAGAGGTGGACACGTACAGCACAGAAGTAGACTTCCTCTCTCTCACGCGTGTATACACACAAGTCCATGGGGGTGAATTTTTATTTGTAGATACATTCTATTTTGCTTCAAAATGTACAATCTGCAGACAGTCAATACATATAATATTTTGTAAATTTGACTTTGGAAATAGAACAAGTTTGATTCAAAGTTTGGACTCTGATCTCACACATTTAATGCATTGTCTGAGCTGCGATGTCATCTTTTGTTATAAAACCTTAAATTATGTTGAGAAGTGCCTTCCAGGAAGTTGGAGATTTACATATTAATGAAGCCTGCAACCCATTTGAATAGATGAGACTTAACAATCCAGGTTAGTTCAAAACATCATTTCAGTGGCAGGACACTGCAATGTTTTTCCACAAATTCTGTCCCTTATGATCTTATTCTTCACAACCACCTGATGAAAGAGTTTCATACCGAAAGCCAGTGCTTCCAAATAACTTGATGTTATGTGATTTTTAACTTTGTCCAGGTTAGGGTGGATTGGCCATGCTCAAATTACCCATAGTGCCCAGGGATGTCCAGGTTAGGTGCATTAGTCAGGGTGAATGTAGAGAAATGGGGGTAGGGGAGTTACTTTCTGGAGGGTCGGGTAGACTCGTTGGGTCCAGTAACCTGCTTCCACACTGTGGGGATTCTCTGAAGAGAAGAGATTTCTGCAAACTATGCAGGGCAGCACAGGTGTCTCCATGGGTGCTTGCTTGGTGAAGTGAGTGTTATGGAGTATCAGTCTGTGCGAGGGTGAGTATTGGGCATGTGTGTGTGTCAGAGAGTATGTGCATAAGAGAGGTGTGGATAAAAGCCAGGGGTTGCATTTTGCTCAAACAAGGAAGGGCAAGAGGGTCTGCAGAGGCTGACCAGATGTCCCAGTCACCATTCATTTCTTTCAACCTCTAGCACTAAGTTTCCAATGTTGTGTATCAGAAGGAGCAGAAAATGAATAGCTAGTATCGTTAGAAACTGTTGAATTTTTCATCTCTGCAGCTGCTGCATTATTTCATCAGCATTGTAAAGTTTACTGGCAGCAGTGCAAGGTGTGGGCTGTATTCACGAGAAAAAGAGTTAAAAACCATACAACAGCAGTTTATAGTCCAACAGGTTTATTTGGAAGGACTAGCTTTTGGAGTACTGCTCTTTCATATGGTAGCTGTGGAGCAGGATCATAGGACAGAATTTGTAGCAAAAGATTACAGTGTCATGCAACTGAAATGGTATATTGAACAATCTAGATTGCTGTTACATCTTTCACCTTTTAGAATGGGTTGCAGGTTTAGGTTCATTAATATGTAAATCCCAGAACTATTTTTAAGTCACATTCTCGACATAACTTAAGGTGACATTTCGGCTCAGACAATGTATTAAAGTTGAGGTCGGAAACCATCTGTATGCCAATCTCAAGTCAGACTGGTTCTATTTCCAAAGTAGGAATTTACAAAATATTGCGTGGATTGACTGCCTGCAGACTTTGTGCATTTTTAAGCAAAATTGAACGTATCAGCAAATATAATTCTGCAAGGTAGAATGGTGGTGGAGGGTTGCTTTTCAGACTAGAGGCCTGTGACCAGTGGTGTGCCACAAGGATCAATGCTGGATCTACTACTTTCATCATTTATATAAATGATTTGCATGTGAACATAGGAGGTATTAGTTAGCAAGTTTGCAGATGACACCAAAATTGGAGATGTAACAGACAGCTAATAAGTATAACAGGATCTTGAACAGATGGGCCAATGGGCTGAGGATAGGCAGATGGAGTTTATTTTGGATAAATGCAAGGTGCTGGATTTTGGAAAAGCAGGACTTAGACACTTAACGGTAAGGTCCGAGGGAGTGTTGCTGAACAAAGAGACCTTTGAGTGCAGATTCATAATTCATTGAAAGTGGAGTCGCAGGTAGATAGAATAGTGAAGGTGGCATTTGGTATGCTTTCCTTTTTTTGGTCAGAGCATTGAGCATTGCTTAGGCCACTGTTGAAATATTGCATGCAATTCTGGTCTCCTTCCTATCCCAAGGATGTTGTGAAACTTGTAAATCTTTTCTGAACCCTTTCAAGGATGTTGCCAGAGTTGCAGGGGTTGAGCTATTGGGAGAGGCTGAATAGGCTGGGACTGTTTTCCTTGGAGGGTCAGAGGCTGAGAGGTGACCTTATTGAGGTTTATAAAATTATGAGGGGCATTGATAGGGTAAATAGACAAAGTATCTTCCTTGGAGTGGGGGAGTCCAGAACTATAGGGCATAGGTGTATGATGAGAGGGGAAAAATATAAAACGGACCTAAGGAGCAACGTTTTTCACACAGGGTGGTGTGTGTATGGAATGAGCTGCTGGAGGAAGTGGTTGAGGCTGGTATAATTACACCATTTAAAAGGCATCTGGATGGGTTTATGAATAGGAACGGTTTAGAGGGATATGGGCCAGGTGCTGGCAAATGGGACCAGATTAGATTAGGATATCTAGTTGGCATGGACAAGTTGGACCGAAGGGTCTGTTTCCATGCTGTACATCTCTATGACTCTGACTCTAAATGCAAATTCACCCCATAGACTTGTGTATATATGTGTGTGTGTGTGTGTGTGTGTGTGCGTGCGTGCGTGCACATAAGAGTGCATATTTGTGTATGTGCATGTGTGGTAAAGTGAGTGTGTGATGGAAGTATAAGCCTGTGAGAGGGTGAGGGTGTCAGGGAGGGGGTGAATGTGTGTGTCTGAGAGGGGTATGGATAAAAGCAAGGGGTTACATCTTGGTAAAACCAACAAAACTTGTACAAGTAATGGGGCCCTGGGTCTTGTTGTAGAACAGAGAGACCTGGGGGGGGGTGGGGGGGTGGTCTCAGTACGTAGTTCTTTGAAAGTTACATCACTGGTAGACAGGGTGGTTAAGAAGGCGCTTAGCACATTTGCTTTCATTGTTCACATCATTGAGTAACGGAGTTAGGAAGTCATGAAGTTATCCAGGATGTTGCTTTTAGAGTATTGACTAAAGTCTTGGTCACCCCGTCATAGGAAGGATACTATTGGAGAGGATTTGGAAAAGATTTACCAGAATGTTGCCAAGGCTGGAGGGGTTGAGTTATAAGGAGAGGCTGGGATTTTGTTTTTTAACTGGAGCAAAGGAGTCGAGGGTTGAGCTTATATAGATTTATAAATTCAAAAGGGGTGTAGGTAAGGTGAATTGCAAAGATCTCTTTCTTAGCGTGGGAGTGATCAAAACTAGGGGGTGTATTTTTTTTTAAGGTGAGAGAAGAGAGATTTAAAAGGAACCCGAGTGCAACCTTTTTAGAGAGGATGGTTTGTGAGTGAATGAGCTTCCAAAGGAAGTAGTAGGTGCAGGTACAGTTACTGCACGTAAAAGACATTTGGATAGGTACATTAATGAAAAGGTTTAAGTAGATATGGGCCAAAAGGAGGCAATTTAGTTTGGGAATTCTCATCAATGTGGATGAGTTGGACTGAAGGGTCTGTTTCTGTGCTGTATGACTCTATGACACAAAGAACCAGAAGTGATCTTCTTGAAACCAGCAAAATTCAGAAAGGGGCTTGACAGGGTAGATGCAGATAAAATGCTCCTTTGGTGGTGTCATAGAATCCGTACAGTGTGGGAGCAGACCATTTGGCCCATTTAGTCCATGCTGACACTCCGAAGAGCATCCCACACCCCCACCCTCCTCCATGCATTTTCCATGGCAAATCCATCCTACACATCCCTCTACACTGTGGGACAATTTGGTATAGCCAATCCCCCTAATCCGCACATACCTGGACACTTTTGGTAATTTATCATGTCCAATCCAACCCAGGAGCTTGCTTAAAATGATTCAAGTGTGTCAACAGCAATCATTTCAAGGGTTGTTGGTTTCCTTGGATGTAGAGAAGGGATTTGACTGGGTGGAGTGGCCATTTCCTTTTTTTTAATACCCTGGAGTGGTTTAGTCGAGGTGAAATTTTTCTAGATGGGTAACAGTCCTTTACAGTGGTCCTTTATCAGCGATTCTCACCAATGGTGTAAGGTCCAGTAATTTTAGCATGGTCCTGCCACAAGCCTCTTATGTATTGGAGAGCTATGGCAGGAGTACTAGAGAGGATCTTGGGGACCAGAGGTAAGGTTGACTTGGTCTCTCTCCTCCTGGGGTTGACAAACCTATCTTCCCGAGATGTGCATGGGTGAAAGTTTTTAATATCCTCACTTTTTGTGCAAGGAAGAATATTCTGATGTGCTGGGTGTCTGCGAAACCCCCTCCCCTGGTGTCTGTCAGGGTGGCACAAGTTAATTATGGAACACATTGCTTTGGACATTCTCACAAATATGGTGCACCAAAAAACAGAATTTTTAAAAGACATGGCAGTCCTTTTTGAATTACCTGGAAGCAGATTTGTCTGCCATTTTAATTAAGGCCTTTGTGTAGCCGTGTCGGTTTGGTATACTGAACTCTATGCCCTGACAGGAAGAATTTCAAACAAGTGTTCGGGTAATAATTGATGTTCTTGAAGATTGAAAGCTAAGGTCTTATTACACTGAGCATATTATTTATTGATCTGTAGTGAGTATAATTTTGATATGTTTTGTGGAGTAGTATAGTAGTTGGTTTACTGTTGTTATTGTTGTTAGAATGTTATTTTCCTATTTTATAGCTTTATAATTTTGAAAAAGGTTGCAATAAAAGTATTTTTAAAATGTCTAATGCTTTGTGCCTGTGACATTGTTCTCAGTCATGGACAGATTCCCTATCACCACCAAGCCCCATGAATCAATATCTAATTAAGGAAACTACAAACATCCAGATAAGTAGAGAAACAGCAGCTGTATTTAAGAGGCAGAAGATGAGGTGTTCTTCTGCCAGGCGTCAGGTGGTTAGAGTTTGGTGGTGGAGGAGAGAGAGTTAAAGTGATTGGCCACAGAACAGTGGAGTCATTTAGTTTCAGCATCCCAGAGCTGGTCTCTAAAATGTTCTGCAAGTTGGCCTCCATTCTCCACAATGTAGAGGAGACCAAGTAGAGAACTGGGCACATAAATGAATCTTAGAAATAAGTTGTATAAATCTTAATCTGCCAGAGTTATTTTCTGAAAAAGTTTCATTAAATTGGGTAACTGCATGAAACAGTTTGTTGGTCAGACTTGAATCATCACCCTCAGATGAGAGAATGCCATTGATAGCAGTGAACAGCTCTTTTTGTTAAAAAGCACAAGTTGTTGATTTATTTCCACAACTTACTGGTATTCACACCTGCACAGTCAATGTCAAACTCTGACATCAAATGAAATATCATTAATTTTGTCTTACAATAATACAACAAACAAATTAATAGCACACAGTGGATAGAAAGTCTGATTAATGTGAAATAAAATTTGATCAAAAGAATGTAAAATTGAGATGAGAGATAACAAATGGGGGAAGGGCAGAAGGTAAGAAATGCAGCATCATAGAAGGTGTTCCTCCAGGGAGTGTATTTTACCAACTACAACTGCTCAATATAAACAAACACTCTGACATGATCCTCCGGTTTTAATGTAAACCATACCCCCATACAGTAGGTACCATTTAAATAAGTTAATAGATACAAGCCTTGAGTAAATCCAGCCTCCAGCCGGACCCCCCGCTTCTTGGAGCTCGGACCTTCCTCCAGCTCCGGGGGGTTGTTGAGCTCCTGGGCTCCGGCCGCCGCCGAAGAAGCCGCGGGCGCCGGCTCTCTCTCCTCCACCGCCGACAGTTTTAATTTGTTTTCCCGTTCACCCGGTAACCGTCACCTCTTGTTTGAAAAGTTCCGACTTTAATGTGAAATGTATTTTAAAGGTATTTTCTGAGGTAAACGATGCCTGTCTGCCCCCCTCCCTCCGTCAGAAACCGCAGCCTCGCGCCGCCATCTTTGTTTTTCTTCTCCTTTCCGTCTCCTTCAGTGACGCGCGTCATCCGCGCCTCCTCCAATCAGAGCGCACGTTACTCCACCTGACCAATAGCGGCCGCGTTTGCGTGAAGTGTTGTCCCACCCTCTGCAATCTCTCTCTCCGATTGGTCGGTACTGACCACAAGCTTTGGGATTGGTGGGGAATGTCACAAGCGGCTCAGTGTATCCGCCCTTTTCATTCCCGTTCATTCATTCAACAGCAGCTGACCCAATTTACTGCAACGGGCTCTGGGGCTATAGCGGTAGTGTCACATATTCAGGGGCAAGATGTGATTTTTAACGATTTGAACTATGGCACCTCCACATCCATTCATTCAACCGAAGAGGACTCAATTCAGTGTAATGGGCTCTGAGGGTATAATATTTGTGCCCCATGTTGAGAAGAAACCTCTCCCCATTCATTCAATAAAAGAAGACCTATTTGCTGCAGAGGGTTTTATTTTATGATGCAGTGGTAGTGTCCCAATCTTCGAGCCCTGAAATCCCACTGCTATGAGGATGCGTGGTAACACATTTTTTAGTCATAAGTCACATGACACCAGGTTATAGTCCAGCAGGTTTGTTTGGAAGATCTTACAGAAATATATTCAATTCTGAAAGAAATAGAGATAGGATGTTGCACTGGAAGGTGAAACTAGGATAATACCGCGTGGCCTCAAGATTAGAGGAAGCAGGTTTAAAACTGAACTGAGAAGAAACTTCTTCACCCGGAGGGTTGTTCATCTATGGAATTCCTTGCCCAGGGAAGGATTTGACATTACTTCAGCAATCACTAGAAGCAGTAGATATTTTTTTCAAAAACGTAAAAGAATTAAGGGATCAGGTGAAAACGCAGGTCAGTGGAGTATACTCCACGAAAAGATGATTCATGATTTTATTGAGTGGTGAAGCAGACTCGAAGGGCCAGAAGGCCGACTCTTGCTCCTAGTTCTATGTTGAAATCACAAGCTTTTGGAGTGTAGTCACTTCAGCAGATGAAGTCATGAAAAAACAAGTGCAGGAAAGAGAATTTAGATAAATGAAAGACAGAGCAGCTCAATGGTCAATTATTTACTCCCATTCCTATTTATGATGATCTTACTACACAGCAAGTTGTGTGTTTTCCAAACATGAATTTTATTTCCATTGTTTAAAAATAAATATTTAAGATGAACAGTTTGTTTTTCCTCACTTGGACATGTTGTGACCCACAATTTATATAGCACTGTCGATATCATAGGAACAATTCATAAATTAGATTTGTCATTGAGTCACTCAAGTAGATACTAGAAAGGAGAAAAAAATCCCAACATGTACAGGATGCTGACGAAAAGTCAGCAACCTGAAATGGTAACAGGAGCAAGTGAACAGGAAACTCATCCTCTGACGTCCACTACAGTACCTTGTACTATTCTTCACTGAACACTGCAATTGCTTTCCTTTTCAGTTTAATGATCCACCTCTATTTTGAATACCGTAATTGAATCTGACTCCAACACACTCTCTGGCAGACAGTTCCAGAGATCAAAGTATTTTCAATCATGAATGAAGTAAGTTTTGGATCCGTCCCAAAGACAATTCCGATGGACTTTTGCTTCCAAACATTTACACTAAGTTCTTGTTATGAACACATTTACAACTTAGTAGGTTTATTCAAATTTTATAACATATTGGGATAGCACACTGCTATGCATTGCTACCTCACAGCATAAGGGACCCAAGTTCAATTCCAGCCTCAGGTAACTGTCTGTGTGGAGTTTGCATGTTTTCCCTGTCTGCACAGGTTTCCTTCCACAGTCCAAAGAGGGGCTTCGGTACATCTGTGTGGACCTCCTCCAGTTAACTGAGGGCAATGAGGCACTGTGAGGATCAGTAGATCAGACAATCAGTCAGTCAGCAAGTTCTCTCCGGGAGACTTGTCTCAAGAAAGGCAGCGGTTTCTTATCTCATCCATTCTCCTACCCTCCACAAACTCCACACAGACAGTTGCCCCAAGGGTGGAATTGATCCTTGGTTCCTGGTGCCATGAGGCAGCAGTGCTAATCACTGAGTCACCATGCCACCCCTGAGTCACCATGGGGTTGCAGTCCAACCGAAAACAAATACAGTGCACCAACTCTCCCACTGCACCCACTGTCAGGAGAATCAGTCCTGGGGGGGACTCACAGCAGTGTCAGTGGTGGAATCCGCTTGTTGTGAGCGCTGGTGCCCCCGCTGGTGCTTCCGCAAGTTGCGGGAAAACGTAAACCTCTTCCCGCACTCAGGGCAGCTGAAGGGCCTCTCCCCGGTGTGGACTCGCTGGTGCTTCAGCAGAGCAGAGGAATCGCTGAAGGCCTTCCTGCACTCGGGGCAGCTGAATGGCCTCTCCCCTGTGTGGACCCGCTGGTGGGTCAGCAGTGTGGAGGAGCGGGTAAAGCCCTTCCCGCACTCTGGGCAGGAGAACGGCTTCTCTCCGGTGTGAATGCGCTGGTGCCTAAGCAGGGCAGAGGAATTGCTGAAGGCCTTCCCGCACTCGGGGCAGCTGAATGGCCTCTCCCCTGTGTGGACCCGCCGGTGGGCCACGAGGTGGGAGGAAACAGCAAAACCCTTCCCGCACTCGGGGCAGGAGAACGGTCTCTCGCGGGTGTGGATCCGCTGGTGGGTCAGCAGGTTGGAGGGCTGGGTAAAGCACTTTCCGCACTGAAGGCAGGAGTACGGCCTCTCCCCAGTGTGGACTCGCTGGTGCCTCAGCAGGTGGGAAGACCTACTGAAGGCCATCCTGCACTCAGGGCAGCTAAAGGGCTTCTCACCCGTGTGGACCCGCAGATGGGTCAGCAGAGCGGAAGAGCGGGTGAAGCCCTTCCTGCACTCAGGGCACGAAAACGGCCTTTTCCCGATGTGGACCCACTGGTGCCTCAGCAGGGTAGAGGAATCACTGAAGGTCTTCCCGCACTCAGGGCAGCTGAATGGCCTCTCCCCTCTGTGGACCCATTGGTGCTTCAGCAGGTCCGAGGATTTGCTGAAGGCCTTCCCACACTCCGAGCAGGGGAAGGGCCTTTCCCCAGCGTGGACGCGCTGGTGGGCCACCAGGTGGGAGGAGTAGGTGAAGCCCTTCCCACACTCAGGGCAGGAGAATGGCTTCTCCCCAGTGTGGACTCGGCCGTGGTCCAGCAGGTGGGAGGAGCAGGTAAAGCCTTTCCCGCACTTGGGGCAGGAGAATGGCCTCTCCCCGGTGTGACTTCGCCGATGAATCTCCAGGACAGATGGGGCATGGAAGCCTGTCCCGCAGTCGCAACACTTCCACGGTTTCTCCACAGTGTGGGATTCCTCTGGTTTCACCATGGCCACAGCTACAGACCCGTGTATGGTCCCTGCCCACAGTAAATTCCTCTTTCCTGGCCGTATAACTGTTTCAGGCTTTACACACAGTGCGCTGTAACAGTAGAGACTCTCATCCAGTCCTGCTGATGCTGAAAATGGTCTGAAACAGGAACCAAAATGTTTTGCTCCTTCTCACAGAATCATAGTTGAAAATCGTGGAGGTCCCGATGGATTGAGTGACTGTCAGACATTGACGTGAAAGTGGGGACTGCAGAGGCTGGAGAGGAGTTGAAAAGTGCGGTGCTGGAACAGCACAGCAGGTCAGGCAGCATCCAAACAGCAGGAGAATCGAC
This sequence comes from Hemiscyllium ocellatum, assembly GCF_020745735.1. NCBI lineage: Eukaryota > Metazoa > Chordata > Chondrichthyes > Orectolobiformes > Hemiscylliidae > Hemiscyllium > Hemiscyllium ocellatum. The sequence continues at coordinate 67,389 of NW_026867828.1, forward strand.
AATTCAGGCATAGGCCCTTCATCTGTTGATTTTTAAACTTCAGTCTTCAGATCTTCAAATACTCTGGAAAAAGAGATTACAAAAGTCATCACGGTCAGGCCAGGGTAGAAATTCAGAACAAGCTACTCCACTTTCTGCAGAACATTTTTTTCTTTTGCTGTTCCACAAAATTGAAAGCATCCCACTCTCTCTCCTCCTACTCCATTCTCACTCCGCTCAAATTAATTCTCCTGAAGTTGCTGATTCAGGATCTTACAGGGACAGAAAAAGCAAAAACGTCAGGACTGGCATCCAAGAATTTTGGATAACACCACGTGAAAGTTAATATCTTTCAGGATATTGTTGAGAGTGAGCAAGTCTGATTTTGGGAAGCAAAAGAAGTGTAAATTCAGGTTGAACCTGCAATACAGCTTCTTGATAAAAAACAGACATGAATTGGTTATCGTCCCTGTGGTGGGTGGTGGGGGTGGTGGTGGTATGTGGTGGGTGGAATGAGACATCAAGACATTGACACAGACAACCAGAGAGAAACTAAACATACGGACATGGCAAATGTTCGTGGCAAGCCAGAGTCAGATTTACAGCACAGAACAGCCCCTTCGGGCCATCCAGATATCCTGGCCTAATCTAGTCCCATTTGCCAGCACTTACCCGTATCCCTCTAAACCTTTCCTATTCATATACCTATCCAGATGCCTTTTAAATGTCATAGCTGTATCAACATCCACCACTTCCTCTGGCAGCTCATTCCTTCCACACACCACTCTCTGCATGAAAAGGTTACTCCTTAAGACCCTTTCAAATCTTGCCCTCCTCCACTCTAAACCTTTTGCCCTTTGGTTCTGGACTCTCTCACCCAGGGAAATGTCCTTGTCTATTTACCCTATCCATACCTCTCATGATTTTATTAATGACTCTCAGTCACCCCTCAGCCTCTGGTGCACAAGGAAAAACAGCCCAGCCCATTCAGCTCAAACCCTGACAACATCGTTTTAAATGTGTTCTGAACCCTTTGAAGTTTCACAATATCATTCTGATAGGAGCGAGACCAGAATTACACACAATATTCCAAGTGGTCTACCCAATGTCCTATCAGCCACAACATAACTTCCCAACTCGTATCCTCAGTCAGAGGATTGGGAAAGTTTTCAAAACCCACAAAAAGACAACCAGGAAAGAATGCAGGGACAAACCAAATTTGAGGGTCAGTTTGGAAGCATCAATGAGAAAATGGCGCACTGGGTTTATTGTTACCCGTTCTTGAGTACGTATACGTATTTCTCTTCTGCCCATCGCAGTTCCTCTGTGCTGCAATGTGTGGTGCCTTGTTGAATTAATCTCCTGATGCAGCTTCGTTTGTGGGTGTTGGGATGATTGCTTCTGTAGTTAAGTATTTGATCCATGTGTATTGTTTCCTGTAGACGCTAGTTTGAAGTTCCCCTTAACTGTTTGCTCTACTGTGACATCTAGGAATGGCACTTTGTTGTTCTCCTCTTCAAACCAGGAGCTCCCCTCAGGCCCACAGTCTCACTACCTGGAACACCACTATACAGACTAGTCAAAGAACTCCAGTGAAGACTAAAAAACTGAGTAGAAGATTCACGCCACTCCATTCACTCCACCCAAGAATTCCTGAACACCAAACACACAAGGTAGAAGAGGATGAAATAATGCTGTCCTTTGACATACAGCCCTGTTCATATTGTTAGGACAGAAATTTGTACTTGCGTGTTCATTTAGAGGAGAGACCACAGACTCTCAATTAGTTGGCACAAGCAGGTTCTTTATTTCGCAGAATCGTAGCTGATTACAGTGAAATACATGCTTTCACTGGAGAAGGTGCACATTCTGTTTTTCCCCCAGAAATCCACACTTGATATATTTTTTGCTAAGCTACGTAACTACTCACACACGTGATCTCTCGCACACAAAGCGTCTCCTGTGACAGCTCATTCGGCCTTGGCAAATATCCACGAGACAGTTCCAGTCTGGTAAACAACAGCTCAGCCACCCGTTATGGCCTCGGCAGCTACGCTGAGAAGAGCCTGCCATTGTGCTGCCTGACCTTGGTAGCTGTCTACGAGACAGTTTCAGTCTCGTAAACAGCAGTCCAGCTGTACAGGCAGTTTCGGTCAGCAGTCCAAACAACCGCTCTGCAGCGCCCCCTGATTCCCCAAGCAGTAACTACAACTCTACCCTCCCGAGGCCTATTAGATATACATCTCAACATTCCCTCCCTTGGCCTCTACTGAGGCCACATCAACCCATACCGCTACAAACGCAATGTCGCACGGCAACCGGGGCCGGGTGTGTCGGTGGACGCCCCCCAAACGTCCCTTTGGCTTCTCCGAACACGTTATCTCAACCAGGCCGACCGGTTCTAGGGACACATTAGTTCAGGGTGAAGGGGTCCCTAAGCAGCATACCGCTACAAAACAAGCAACAAGCGAAAATTAACAATTAGTAGGCAATTCTAGGTTATTTCTTTTAAAAGAAAACAACTTAAAAAAAAGCTATCTCAAAACTAACAAAACGATAAAAAACACAGTGAAACTGAGCATGATAACAAAAGGAAGAGAACCAGGGAAAACACAAAGTGGATGAGTTAGGATGCCTGCAGAATGAAGGTCTGTTTTCCAAAGAACATCTAATTGTACAACGACTCATTAAAATCGGTCATATTATATCATGACATCCTAAAATAATTTTAAACTACTGAAATCGTGTCAAATCTTTTGTAATAGGATTCAATGTGCTTTCCTTCCTTCCCAAAGGTTTGTTGTTAAGTCGGTTCTGGAAGCTGCCACAAAACTGGCATTTTCATCTGTCCAAAATACTGTGAATACAATGTACTGAGTGCACGATTTTCCTTCTATCAAGCTGCTTTGCCAGCCAGAAACTTAATCAGATTCCCGACACGGATGCAAAGACCAGGGATCTGCTAAAGCCACATGACCACAGGCCACTATTCTGAAGGCCAATGCACGACTGTGCCTGTCTTAGGTTGTTCCTCGCTCGAGGAATCTTACCCATTACTGGCTAACCAGTCTTCTTCACTGACCAACAAAAACCCACATCCATTTCACAGACGTTAAGGATGGACACGGGCAGTGGCAACTGGCTTATTACTGTGATCAGTGGCTTTCGAGACCAATCGAAGCCATTTAGGAATACCAGATGATGGCTAGGAATCTCTTGGGTGAACAATAGTTTCTTGAGTCTTGAGGCACATAGCACTTCACAATCTCTAACTGCAGCATAAAAGCACAAATTTACCTGTTGCAAATTTAAACGGGAAAAATATATAACTAGGGGGTCCTTGGACCACAGCCCTCACATTCTGAGGCCCTAAAGGAGAAGGATTAGAAATGAGTGACACAGTTATAAAGCAAAATCATATATTGTCCCGTGTTTCTCTCTCAGGCATATCTCCTCCATTCCCTCTGGTTTCGATCCCGTAATCTTTCCTTGGTGTGCCCCCATCACAGGCTCCACCAGCACCGCTGCCTGGTATGCAGGTGGGGGTCATCCTTTCCCATCAGGGCACGGTCAATCTTTCGTGTCACAAGCGTCCTGATACATGGTATACAACAACCACCACAGGTAATAAAGATAGCAACAGAGATGCATAAACCAAGGGCCAGCTGTCCCAGCACAGTTCCCCATCTACCGAATGTACTATTCAGCCAATCTATGACTGGGTTGTTAACCCCTGACTGCTCAGAAATGATGCCAGTTGTTGTCCCCCTCCCCGTCGTTATCAAAATCATAAGCGGAATGGCTCTTTCTTCCCTTTATAGATCAGGACACTCCCGCCTAAAATGCCCTATCTTTCCACAATAATGGCATCCTGCCTGTGGAGACCTTCATCTCTGCCCCTGTCGCTCAAACCCTCTACCAAATGCTCCTCCTTGTCTCTCCCTATCCCCTTTCCTCTCTGCCCTCCATGCTGTCACCCGCTGCTCCGGTTGCTCACTCTTGGTTCCATTCTTCTCCTAATTACCTCATCAACCGCAGCGACCGTCATTTTCGCCTTCTGCTTCTGTCTCTCGTCCTCTCTCTTTACAAACACTTTCTGTGCCTCTCCTGACAATTCATCTAATGGGTTTTTCCCACTCCACCCTTCTATCTTCTGTATCTTTCCCTGTCCAGCATCCCCATATAAGTCCCCTCTCTTCCCCAGTAAATAGTATACTCAAAATAGTCATTAACTCAGCCCACATATACAGACTGGGCCTCAAAAATAGATCAATTTGTTCTGCCAATCCTACCGGATTCTCAACCAGGACCGTCATTTCCTTTTAGATGTTCCGACCTCCCCACTGGTGAGGGGGACACACACAAACCCAATCTCCTTGTCCCCTATTGGTACTTCCCAAAGGGGACAAGTCGTTACGTTCTTCCCTTTTTCTTTCTTTTAAGAAATATTGCAATGTTCCTAGCTTCCCATAACTTCAAACACCAATTTATCAATTCATGCTTGACTAACTTTAAAGCCTGTTCCTAACTTGTAAACATATTTATATATTTACGTCCATTTATTCAGTATTCAATATTTAAAATGTAAAATTCATACAGTTCCCAATTTTGAAATCCACTGTAATCACCCAGTTTTAGTCCCCTAATTTAGATCCAAAATTAGTTTTCTTAAGTACTCCTGACCAATCATTACTCAATTACAATACTATAGGTCGTAAAATAATCAGAGCTGTCTTACAAGAATTTGCCAATTCAAGTTAAAAAAAAACTTCTAATGCATGAACAATTGCCGAATCCAAGGTCACAGATAATAACCATGGAAGTTTTCGTTTTTACGACAACCTCCTGTTGAACTGAAACTTCAACTGTCCTCCATACATTGCTTTTATGTAAAGATAAAAGAGATTAGTTAGAATCGGATAGTAAGGCAGTCATGACTTTTAAAAGAACAGAAGTCATCAACCTTAAAAAAAAATCATGTTAAGTTTCCATAAAAATCACATTTAAAACAGTCCTGGAACTCAAGCTCCAGGGAATAAAACTTAAACATTCAATCACCAACAAAAAAATGTGCATTCAAACCAAATCACAAAGGGTTAAACTTTCTGTCAGTTGTACAGCTCTTTTCACTCACTCACTCTCTCTCTCCTCAGGCTGCTGGGACAGATCGGCTCGCTCTCTCTCTCTTCGCTGGCTGCTGCGAGTCTCCTTACCCCTAACCCTTATTTCTCGCAATCCTTTTTCTCTATCCTTCTCTCTTGCTTTCTCTTCCCTTTTCTCTGTTTCTCTCCCCTTTGTCTTTATTACCTTCTGTCTCTCTTTATCTATCTCCCTCTTTCTCTCTTTTTCTCTCTCTCTCTCACTCTCTTCCTGTGTCGGTCTCTCTGTATCTCTGTTTCTGTCTGTCTCTGTCCCCTGTCCTCTGTCTCTCTCCTTACCCAATGCCCCTCACTTCTAGGAATTTTAAGGTCTGTGCTACGGGGTCCTCGTTACCACCGAGTTCCATGCGTCTCCCGCGTTTATTAATTCCAAGTTCCACGTGATACCCCCACCCCTCCACACAGGAGAATTTTAAAAATACGTGGAGAATTTTAATGTCAAAGGCTCTCATTACTTCCAAGTTTTACACTACTTTAGATTAAAAAAAAATGACTTACCAGCCAAGATTCTGTGCCTCTGTGGCCCGGTTAAATCAATTTGGGTTGGTGAGGATCAGAAAGCAGACAAGAACTAACTCAAAAATTAACTACTGGAAGTTTTAGATGTAACAGGCACTTCCATACCTTAATAAGATTCGGCGCCGAAGGTTGTCTGCTAACCGGTCTGCCAACTGTTATCTCTTTCCTCCCCGCGTTGGGAGTCACCAAATATTAGGACGGAATTTGTCCTTGCATGTTCGTTTTAGGAGGAGAGACAACAGATGCTCAATTGTTTGGCACAAGCAGGCTTTATTGCAGAATCGTAGCTGATACAGTGAATCACCATGCATTCACTGGAGAAGGCACGTTCTGCCTTCCCCTCCCAAATCTGCTCCTGATATACTCTTTGCTAAGCAGAGCTTCGCGGAGCTACTAAGCATTGCCTTATTAGGACATTTCGCGTTTGCTAGGCGTTTCCTGTTATTGAGCTCATTTGGGCGTTGGCAGCTGAGCTGGCCACGTAAGCAACAGTTTCGATTTCCCAAGTAGCAGCTACAGCTACAGTTTCAATTCCCCAAACAGCAGCTATAGCTCCACCCTCCCTTGACCTATTTTATCCTAACAGTACCCAGGGATGTGTAGGATTGGGTAATTTAGCATGGCCAATCGACCCTAACCTACACATCCCTGGGTACTATGGGTAATTTAGCATGGCCAATCCACCCTTAGTGTAGGATTGGCCAGGCTAAATTGTCCTATAGTATCCAGGGATGTGCAGGTTTGGGTGGATTGGTCAGGCTAAACTACCCATAGTGTCCAGGGTTGTGTAGGTGAGGGTGGATTGGCCAGGCTAAATTGTCCTATACTATCCAGGGATGTGCAGGTTTGGGTGGCCTGGCCGTGCTAAATTACATAGTGTTTGGGGATGTGCAGGTTAGGGGGCATTGGCCGTGCTAAATTACCCATAGTGCCTAGGGCTGTGCAGGTTAGGGGGCATTGGCCGTGCTAAATTACCCATAGTGCCTAGGGCTGTGCAGGTTAGGGGGCATTGGCCGTGCTAAATTACCCATAGTGCCCAGGGATGTGTAGGCTAGGTGGGTTAGTCAATGGGAATTGCAGGGTTACGGGCAGAGGTCTGGGTGAGGGTTGGTGTGGGTTGGATGGGCTGAAGGGCCTGCTCCTACACTGCAGGGGTTCTAAGCGTGAGATGAGGTGCTTGACGGAAACGATGGGGAAGAGGCAGTGAAAACACAACGAGACCGTTTGAAAGTGGGAGCATGACAGGGGGGGGTGGGTAAATGGGATGTGGTGAGGGAGGGGGCTTAGGAGAGAAAGAGACACAGAAAGAGAGGGTCACACACAGATACAACTGGTGAAAGTGGGGAAGATTGTGATAGGTTCAGATAAGGTGGAGGAAGAAAAGCTGTTCCCTATTCACTGATAGTGACAAGGTCAGGGGCGGCCTGAAGTTCAGGGGTTTGAGCAGGAGAGAGAGGGGGAAAACAGAGGAAAAACAGGTTTACCCAGCAAGCAGCAATATGCTGGAATCCGCTGTCACCTCAGAGAGACAGACAGACGCAGAGGCAGACGCAGAGACACAGACAGAGAGAGCCAGAGACAGAGCCAGAGAGACAGAGACGGGGAGGTAATCAGATGAATGGCCTCCCTGTGCTGTGAGATCCAAAAGGAGCACGCGAGCAGCTGCCCCAGTGTTTCTGGCGGTCTGAGGCATCTCCCCCTCGCCCCATTACCGGTACCGCTCTCCCGTCCCATTGGCACCCTCCCAGTGAATGGCCCACTCTCCCACTGCACTCAAGCTGCCCCTTCCCCCCACCCCGGGGCCTGGAAGAGGACGGAACAACCCGTTCCGGAGCGGGGCTCGGGAACGCTGCCCATGTCCGCGACGTCCTTTCCGAGAAAGGAAACAAAAAGGACAACAGACAGGGGACCACCCGCATCAACGGGAATGACAACATTTCACCCTCAGACAAGGCTTTGTCAAGAGATGTACAGCACGGAAACAGACCCTTCGGTCTAACCCGTCCGTACCGACCAAATATCCCAACCCAAACTAGTCCCACCTGCCAGCACCCGGCCCATATCCCTCCAAACCCTTCCTATTCATATACCCATCCAAATGCCTCTTAAATGTTGTAATTGTACCAGCCTCCACCACATCCTCTGGCAGCTCATTCCGTACACACACCACCTTCTGTATGAAAAAGTTGCCCTGTAGGTCTCTTTTATATCTTCCCCTCTCACCCTAAACCTATGCCCTCTAGTTCTGGATTCCCCAACCCCAGGGAAAAGACTTTGCCTATTTATCCTATCCATGCCGGTCATAATTTTGTAAACCTCTATAAGGTCATCCCTCAGCCTCCGACGCTCCAGGGAAAACAGCCCCAGCCTGTTCAGCCTCTCCCTGTAGCTCAGATCCTCCAACCCTGGTAACATCCTTGTAAATCTTTTCTGAACCATTCCAAGTTTCGCAACAGCGGGGAGACCCAGAAATGGAAAAGACTGAAGGGGGAAGTCAGCGGTTAATCTTTTGAAGAGGTTACAAAGGAGAGACCTCTGTCTGCAGCGGGAATGGCCCCCACAGTAGCAGGTCGAGGTGGACGGCATTTAAGGAGAAGCTGGATACAGACGTCAGGGAGAAAGGAACTGAAGGGAATGCTGCTGTAAGGGAAATCAAGTGTGAGCAAGTGAAGGGGAGGTGCGTAGAGGCTCACATGGGTCAGAAATACTGAGAGAGACCAGTTGAGCTGAAGGACCTGACTGGAGACTCAATGGGACAGAGAGTGAAATCTTGGATCCACCTGCAAGAGAAGGAGAAACACGTGATTTACCTTCCAGGATTAAGCAAGTCCCGCAGATTCTACAGATCACTTTATGGCCAGAGCACTGAGTATAGGGGTTGGGGTCTGGACAGGACGTTGGTTAGGCCACTTTTGGAATACACAGGAACCTCGATTATCCAAAGGACACATGCAGGGTGTATTTCAGTCGCTTGACGATTAGATCCCTTACAGTGTGGAAACAGGCCCAACCAGTCCACACTGAGCCTCCGAAGAGTAACCCACCCAGACCCATTTCCCTCTGACTAATATACCTAACACGACGGGCAATTTAGCATGGCCAATTCACCCTGACCTGCACATCTTTGGACTGTGGGACGGAACCGGAGCACTAGGAGGAAACCCACGCAGACGCGGGGAGAATGTGCAAACTCCACACAGTCTGTCGCCTGAGGCAGGAATGAAACCTGGGTCCCTGGTACTGTGAGGTAGCAGCGCTAACCACTGAGCCACCGTGCTGGTTCATCTAATTCTGGATAATCGAAGTTTCTCTGTATTATGTGCACTTCTGGTCTATCGGAAGGATGCTCCCCCGTGTGGACCCACTGGTGGATCTGGAGGCCGGACGAATGGGGGAAGCCCTTGCCGCAGACCAGGCAGGTGAAGGGCCGCTACCCAGTGTGGACCCGCTGGTGGGCCAGCAGGTTGAACGAGCGGGTGAAGCTCTTGCTGCAGACCGAGCAGCTGAACGGCCTCTCCCCGGTGTGGACCCGCTGGTGGGCCAGCAGGTCGGACGAGCGGGTAAAGCTCTTGCCGCAGACCGAGCAGCTGAACGGCCTCTCCCCGGTGTGGACCTGCTGGTGCCGCAGCAGGTCGGACGAGTGAGGGAAGCCCTTGCCGCAGACGGAGCAGGTGAAGGGCCGCTCCCCGGTGTGGACCTGCCGGTGCTGCAGCAGGGTGGACGAGTGAGGGAAGCCCTTGCCACAGACTGAGCAGGTGAAGCGCCGCTCCCCAGTGTGGACCCGCTGGTGGGCCAGCAGGTTGAACGAGCGGGTAAAGCTCTTGCCGCACACCGAGCAGGTGAAGGGCCGCTCCCCGGTGTGGACCCGCTGGTGCCGCAGCAGGTGCGACGAGCGGGTGAAGCCCTTGCCGCAGACGGAGCAGGTGAAGGGCCGCTCCCCGGTGTGGAGCCGCTCGTGGGTCAGCAGGTTGGACGAGCGGGAAAAGCTCTTGCCGCAGACCGAGCAGCTGAACGGCCTCTCCCCGGTGTGGACCCGCTGGTGGGTTAGCAGGTCGGACGAGCGGGTAAAGCTCTTGCCGCAGACCGAGCAGCTGAACGGCCTATCCCCGGTGTGGACCCGCTGGTGGGTTAGCAGGTCGGACGAGCGGGCGAAGCCCTTGTCGCAGACGGAGCAGGTGAAGGGCCGCTTCCTGGTGTGGACCTGCTGGTGGGACTTCAGTTTCAACGACTTAGTGAAGGCCTTCCCGCACTCGGAGCAGGTGAAGGCCCCCTCCCCGGTGTGGATCCGCTGGTGGGTCAGCAGGGTGGACGATTGGGTAAAGCTCTTGCTGCAGACGGAGCAGCTGAACGGCCTCTCCCCGGTGTGGACCCGCTGGTGTGAGAACAGGGTGGACGACTGGGTGAAGCCCTTGCCGCAGACGGAGCAGGTGAAGGGCCTCTCCCCGGTGTGGACCTGCTGGTGCCGCAGCAGGGTGGACGAGTCGCTGAAGCCCTTCCCGCACTCGGAGCAGGCGAACGGCCTCTCCCCGGTGTGGAGCCGCTGGTGGGTCAGCAGGGTGGACAGCCGGGTGAAGCCCTTCCCGCACACTGAGCAGGTGAAGGGCTGCTCCCCGGTGTGGACCCGCTGGTGGGTCAGCAGGGTGGACGAGTCGCTGAAGCCCTTCCCGCACACCGAGCAGCTGAACGGCCTCTCCCCGGTGTGGACACGGCGGTGGATCTCCAGCTTGGAGGGGGAGCGGAATCCTTTCCCGCAATCCCCACACTTCCACGGTTTCTCCATGGCGCGCGGAATGCCTCCTGAGACTTCCTTTCCCCACAGTGGGCAAACTGGCTCAGGCACGTGCCCCTGTGGTTCAGGTAAAGACGATACTTTAAGAGCCTACTGAAGCAGACAAAAACGTTCAAAGAATTTGCCCCTTCTGGACTGAAAGAGGGACGTCTCTCCTGTCCCACGAATCAAGGGGCTCTGTCAGACCTTCACATGGTACTCCGTTGGGGAGCTCTACCTGCAAAGCTGCTCTTCTCATATCCTGTGAAAAGGGGATTACAAAAGTCATTGCTGCCTGCACATGACAGGAATTCAGAACAGATCATTCTAGTTTCTGTAGAACTTCCCTAAAACAACCAAGTTACAATATGCAGATGCCAGTGTTGGGCTGGGGTATACAAAGGTAAAAAAAAAATCACACATCACCAGGTTGTAGTCCATTAGATTTGTTTAGAAGTTCGAGCTTTCAGAGCTCTGCACCTTCATCAGGTAGCTAGTAAAACCTCCAGGCGAAAAAGACAGCAGATGCTGGAGATCAGTGTGGTGCTGGAAAAGCACAGCAGGTCAGGCAGCATCCGAGGAGCAGGGAAAAAAAAAAATCGACGTTTCGGGCAAAAGCCCTTCATCAGGAATGAGGACACTTTCCTCATTCCTGAAGAAGGGCTCATGCCCAAAACCTCGATTCTCCTGCTCCTCGGATGCTGCCTGACCTGCTGCGCTTTTCCAGCAATACATTTCCATTATCTGAAATATTAACAAGTTGCCTGATGAAGTAGTGTCTCTCTGAAAGCCAGTGCTTCCAATTAAACCTGTTGGACTATAACCTAGAGTTGAAAAGGTGCTGCTGGAAAAGCTCAGCAGGTCAGGCAGCATCCAAGGAACAGGAGATTCGACGTTTCAGGCATAAGCCCTGAAGAAAGGCTCTGGCCTGAAACGTCGAATCTCCTGTTCCTTGGATGCTGCCTGACCTGCTGAGCTTTTCCAGCAACACATTTTCAGCTCTAATCTCCAGTCCTCATTTTCTCCTATAACCTAGAGTTGTGTGATTTTTAACTTTAAAAAGTGTTGCAAATCTCCACCACACACACACACTTCTTCAATTCTCACTCTGCTGTTTCTGATATCACCCATCCCCCAGTATTGTCCAGAAAGGGACTTATTACCTAAAAAAGCTGTAAATCTCCATCCCACACACTCTTTAACTCTTGCTGTACCTAATATCCCACCTCCCCCCATGCTCCAGCAGGGTCTGACTGATGCTCATTGACTGAGCCACACTCACCTCTTCCTGGATACAGGGACCCTCCAGACCAACCTAACATCAGCTCCCCTTAACCCCGCCCCGCAACGGCGCATGTGCAGGAGCAACCGATCACGTGAATGGAGGGACCGCCGTCGTCACAAAGGCCGCGCGTTGATTGGACGGAGCGCCCGCCCGTGCGGCGTTCCAGCCGTTCCCATTAGTCCAACGCGCCGCGCTGGTCTTTGTGACGCCCACGTGACCTCTCTCCCTTCCCCTCGAAGCGGGGAGGCATGACCAATGGGGAGCCTTGGAGGACCGGATGGAAGGCTGGACCTCCTACCAATCAGAGCATCCCCTCAGTGTCTGAATGCGGAAGTTGGATCATGAGCTCCAGCTGCTCTCTCTCTCTCTGAATGAAGATTGAGTGTTACCCCAGACTGCACCAACCTCTGTGAGTACAGCACCCTCTCTTCTCACCCCTCCTATTCCATTTCTTTTCTCATTTTGGGATTAAACTGTTGGTTTGTAGGAAGTGAAGTGAAAGGAGGTGAACTCAGGAAAGGTGCATATGCTGGATGCATTGGTCTAGATCGCTGTCTGTGTCTGTGTGTGTGTGTATATGTGTCTCTCTCTCTCTCTCGTGTCCTTCATCAGGAATTGTGGAGGGGTGGAAAGGGTGCTGAGAGATAAATAGGAAGGTGGGAGTGGGGCTGGGGGTAAGGTAGATGCAGGTTGGGTGGGGGTGATGGCGACAGGGTGGAGCAGATTGGTGGGAAGGAAGATGGACAGGTGGGACAGTTCAAGAGGGTGGTGCTGAGTTGGAGGGTTGGAGCTGGGGTGGGGGGGGAGGGAATGTGAGGAAACTGGTGAAATCGATGTTGATGCCATGTGGTTGCAGGGTCCTAGGCCACCTGATACCTGGAGGAAGAATGCCTCTGCATTGGGACCCTCCAACCATACAGGATCAATATTGATTTCACCAGTTTCCTCATTCCTCCCCCTCCCGGCCCCTGCCCAATCCCAGAGACAACCCTCTAACTTGGGAATGCTCTTTTGAACTGTCCCACCTGTCCATCTGCCTTCCCATCTATCTGCTCCACCCTCCTGTCTGACCTGTCACCTTCTTCCCCCGCTTTCATCTACCCATAGCATTCTCAGCTCCCTTCCCCCAGTCCCACCTCCCTCCCATTTATCTCTCAGTCCCTTTGGGCCCACCCCACATTCCTAATCAAGGGGTTATGCCCAAAACATCAAACCTCCTGCTCCTCAGATGCTGGCTGACCTGCTGTACTCTTGCAGCACCAGACATTTTGGTGCTTATTTGTCTGGATGTTCTGATGTGACCCATTCGCAGATGTGAAGTCACATTCGAGAAAAACTCCTTCATGGAATGTGGGCTTTTTTTTTGGCAAGGCCAACAATGTTTTCGTCCCGAACTGCCCTTCAGACAAGAGGATTGCCAGACTTTAGGGGGCATTTTAAAAGTCAAGCACGTGAGCCATCATATGCAGGCAGCACCAAGTTAATGCTAGCGGGTTTCCTTCCCTGAAGAGCGTTATTGAATCAAATGGGTTTTCAGAAAAGTTTCATTCTCTCAATGACTGAGACTAGTTTTCAATTCAGATTTAAAAAAATAAATTTAATTTCCCCAATGTTTGTTTTTACTGGTATTTGAACCCATGAGCCCAGATTATTTGCCTGGGGCCTCTGGATTGCTGGTCCAGTGTTGTTATATCATCACTGACTCGCCTGGACAGCATTGAGAGTCATACAGATGTATAGCACACAGAGACCCTATGTGCAACTGGTGCATGCCGAGCACATAGCCAAAATTGATCTAGTCCGATGTGCCAGCACGTCCCTCCAAACCCTCCCCATTCATATTCCCATCCAGATGCCTTTTAAATGTTGCATGTGTCCCAGCCTCCACCACTTCCTCTGGCAGCTCATTCCATACACGCACCACCCTCTGACTGACAAAGTTGCCCCTTAGGTCCTTTTTATGTCTATTCCCCTCTCACCTCTAGTTCTGGACTCTCCCACCCCAGGGAAAAGACCTTGTCTATTCACCCTATCCATGCCCCTCATCATTTTATAAACCTCAATAAGGTCACCCCTCAGCCTCCGATGCTCCAGGGAAAACAGCCCCAGCTTATTTAGCCACTCCCGATAGCTCAAACCCTGGCAACATCTTTGTTAACATTTTCTGAACCCTTTCAAGTTTCGTTTAACTGAACAGTAAAAGTCATACTGGACAGGGATATATCATAGTGTTACTGTGCAATATGTATTTATTTACGGCTGTATAAATTTGATTTATAATTATTTCTAGTTATATCATAGTGTTGTAGCCATGTTATGTATTCCAAGGTTGGGAGAAGATTTGTAGCTGGGCTGCTCGTTGTTGTGGTTCTGTTTGCCGAGCTGGGAATTTGTGTTGAAGACGTTTCGTCCCCTGTTTGGGTGACATCCTCAGTGCTTGGGAGTCTCCTGTGAAGCACTTCTGTGTTGTTTCCTCCGGCATTTATAGTGGTTTGTCTCTGCCACTTCCGATTGTCAGTTCCAGCTGTCCGCTGCAGTGGCCGGTATATTGGGTCCAGGTCGATGTGTTTATTGATTGAATCTGTGGGTGAGTGCCATGCCTCCAGGAATTCCCTGGCTGTTCTCTGTTTGGCTTGTCCTGTAATAGTAGTGTTATGGATGCGGATCATTAGCTGTCTTCCTGTTTGTCCTATGTAGTGTTTTTTGCACACCTTATTGTGTACTAAAATCCCATGCAAGGCCTGCACAAAACACTACATAGGACAAACAGGAAGACAGCTAACGATCCGCATCCATGAATGCCAACTAGCCACGAAACGACACGACCAGCTATCCTTGGTAGCCATACACGCAGATGACAAGCAACATGAATTCGACTGGGATAACACTACTATTATAGGACAAACCAAACCGAGAATAGCCAGGGAATTCCTAGAGGCATGGCACTCATCCACAGATTCAATCAATAAGCACATCGACCTGGACCCAATATACCAACCGCTGCAGCGGACAGCTGGAACTGACAACCGGAAGCAGGCAGAGACAAACCACTATAAATGCCGGAGGAAAGATCACAGAAGCGCTTCACAGGAGGCTCCCAAGCACTGAGGATGTCACCTAGACAGGGGACGAAACGTCTGCAACACAAATTCCCAGCTCGACGAACAGAACCACAACATGTCATGTATTTCCAGTCATACCCATTACAGGACAGGAGAATACTGGGCTCAATGCTGACTCTGTGGATGAATCTAGTCAGACTCATTCCTCTCTATATCCACAGAGTCCTGTAAGTGTATTCCTCTATAGGGTCCCTCCAGTCTCACTTGGGTATTGATCGACTCCACTACAGTCATCCTCAGAGCGAGCATGTTCTAGGTCTTGTTATCAAAGCAAAGGTCTTGCTCTGATTCTCTTTCCCCTCCCCCCACATCTTGGTCTGTCAGTATGGTAGGAAGAGAGTGGGGGGGCAGATAACTAGGTTAGCAAACTGCAAGAGGGTGGCATGATGGCTCAGTAGGTAGCACCGATGCCTCATAGTGCCAGGGACCTGGGTTCAATTCCAGCCTCGGGCGACTCTCCGCGTCGAACCTGGAGGGAGCCCGCGCCGTGGGGAAACCGTGGAAGTGTGGGGAATGCGGGAAGGGGTTTCGAGTCCCCTCTGAGCTGGAGATCCACCGGCGCGGGCACACCGGGGAGAGGCCGTTCTCCTGCCCCGAGTCCGGCAAGGCCTTCATTGGGTCCTCCAAGCTGCTGAGGCACCGGCGGGTCCACACCGGGGACAGTCCGTACCCCTGCCCCGGGGGCCGCAAGGCCCTTCACCCAGCTGTCCCACCTGCAGACGCACCGGCGCCTCCACACACCAGGGAGAGGCCTCTCACCTGCCCCGGGGGCGGCAAGGCCTTCAATCGATCGCCGACCCTGCGGACGCACAGGCGCCTTCCCAACGTGATCGCACGGAGTTGAAGTCTGCAGCGAATCCCACCCAGGACTGTGGGGGGATCGTGCCCCGTGGGGGGATTGTGCCCCGTTCGAAGACAGTGGGTGAAGCGGGAAGGGAGCGAGGCTTCCTTTCTGCCGGACTGGCCGCTCTCGCTCCCTTTGCTTCCCGTGGGACCGATGCTGTTTGAGGCTGGGACTGCACGTTCCCCGGGCCAAAGATCTGCAGGAGCTGAGGAAGTGCACTCCTTTCACACCGGATGGTAAATCATGTTTGTCCCATCTATTTCAGTCTTAAATACCCTCCGTGACCTGGCCTCCCAGCCTCCTGTGGCAGTGAATTCCCCAGATTCCCCACTCTTTGTCTGAAGAGGTTTCTCCTTATCTCCGTTCTAAAAGGGCTAAGGCTGTGCCCTCGGCTCCTGGTCTCTCCTACCAATGGAAACATCTTCCCAATGGCCACAGATAGATCAAAGTCAAATACAATAGCCTCTATTCCATTGAGTGTCCAACACACTTTATAACACTTTGTAAAATCAGGAGGGCCATTGATGAGGTGAGTGGCAGGTGTCTTTTCCCGATAGAATAAAGAATATTCCAGCACAGGAACAGGCCCTTCGGCCCTCCAAGCCTACACCGATCCAGATCCTCTATCTAAACCTGCTGCCTATTTTCTCAGGATTGTATCCCTCTGCTCCCTGCCCTTTCAGGTATCTGTTGAGATACATCTTAAATGACGCCATTGTTCCCGTCCCGACCATCTCCGCTGGCAACACATTCCGGGTACCCAGCACCCTCAGTGTAAAGAACTTTCCATACATATCTTAAATCTTTCCCCTCTCACTTTGAACTCATGACCCCCGGTAACTGAGTCCTCCACTCTGGGGAAAAACATTTCTTGCTTTCCACCCTGTCTATACCTCTCATGATTTTGTTGGCCTCAATCTGGTCCCCCCTCAACCTCCGTCTTTCCAATGAAAATAATCCTGATCTATTCAACCTCTCTTCATAGTTAGCATCCTCCATACCAGGTACATCCTGGTGAACCTCCTGTGCACCCTCTCCAAAGCATCCACATCCATTTGGTAATGTGGCGACCAGAACTGTACGTGGTATTCCAAATCTGGCCGAAACAAAGTCTTGTATAACTGTAACATGACCTGCCAACTCTTGTACACAATACTCTGTCCGATGAAGGAAAGTGTGCCATATGCCGCCTTGACCACTCTACTGACCTGCATTGCCATCTTCAGGAGACAATGGGCCTGAACACACAGATCTCTCTCTACATCAGTTTTCCCCAGGACTTTTCCCATATTACCTCACTGCTCGAGTCCTTCATAGTGCATTCCTTCAGCACAGCTGTGATAGCTTCTCTGACCAGTAATACCACTCCTTCACCTCTTTTACCTCCCTCTCTATCCCACCTGAAGCATCGATATCCTGGGATATTCAGTTGCCAATCTTGTTCTTTCCTCAACCAAGTCTCAGTGTTAGCAATAACATCATCCTCCCAGGTACGACTCCAAGCCCTAAGTTCATCTGCCTTACCTACTACACTTATTGCATTAAAACAAATGCACCTCAGACCACCTGTCCCTTTGCGTTCATCATCTGTTCCCTGTGACTCTTCCCCTTTGTCACACTGACTTTATTATCTCGCTCCTTTCAGGCTTTAGTTACTACCTCCTTCCTGACCACGAACCTCCTCATTTGTTTCCCATCCCCCGCCACATTAGTTTAAACCCTCCCCAGCAGCGATAGCAAAAGCACCCCCAAGGATATTGGTTCCAGTCTGGCCCGGGTGTAACTCATCTGATTTGTAATAGTCCCTCCACCCCCAGCACTGGCCCCAATGTCCCAAAAATCTGAACCCATCCCTCCTGGAATTTTATCGGTTCCCATGCGATTCCCCATCATTGTGTTCAAACCTATTGAATTCATTGCCAATCGACTCGATCCCTCCTGATCCATGAATCCTCTCCTCTCAGGAATCAATGTGATGAACATTTGTTATCTTCCGTGTATTGAAGAACTTCTCTTGTCAATCCTCCCACTTCCTCCAAACTAAAGGAGTTGCCATGGGCACCCACATGGGCCCCAGCTATGCCTGCCTCTTCGTAGGATATGTGGAACAGTCCATCTTCCGCAACTACACTGGCACCACCCCCCACCTTTTCCTCCGCTACATCGATGACTGTATCGACGCTGCCTCGTGCTCCCACGAGGAGGTTGAACAGTTCATCAACTTTACTAACACCTTCCATCCCGACCTCAAATTCACCTGGACTGTCTCAGACTCCTCCCTCCCCTTCCTAGACCTTTCCATCTCTATCTCGGGCGACCGACTCAACACAGACATCTACTATAAACCGACTGACTCCCACAGCTACCTGGACTACACCTCCTCCCACCCTGCCCCCTGTAAAAACTCCATCCCATATTCCCAATTCCTTAGTCTCCGCCGCATCTGCTCCCAGGAGGACCAGTTCCAACACCGCACAGCCCAGATGGCCTCCTTCTTCAAGGACCGTAGATTCCCCCCAGACGTGATTGACGATGCCCTCCACCGCATCTCCTCCACTTCCTGCTCCTCCGCCCTTGAGCCCCGCTCCTCCAACCGCCACCAAAACAGAACCCCACTGGTTCTCACCTACCACCCCACCAACCTCCGCATACAACGTATCATCCGCCGTCATTTCCGCCACCTCCAAACAGACCCCACCACCAGGGATATATTTCCCTCCCCTCCCCTATCAGCGTTCCGCAAGGACCACTCCCTTCGTGACTCCCTCGTCAGGTCCACACCCCCCACCAACCCAACCTCCACCCCCGGCACCTTCCTCTGCAACCGCAGGAAATGTAAAACTTGCGCCCACACTTCCACACTCACTTCCCTCCAAGGCCCCAAGGGATCCTTCCATATCCGCCACAAGTTCACCTGTACCTCCACACACATCATCTATTGCATCCGCTGCACCCGATGTGGCCTCCTCTATATTGGGGAGACAGGCCGCTTACTTGCTGAACGCTTCAGAGAACACCTCTGGGACGCCCGGACCAACCAACCCAACCACCCCGTGGCTCAACACTTTAACACTCCCTCCCACTCCACCGAGGACATGCAGGTCCTTGGACTCCTGCACCGGCAGAACATAAGATGACGGCTGGAGGAAGAGTGCCTCATCTTCCGCCTGGGAACCCTCCAACCACAAGGAATGAACTCCGATTTCTCCAGTTTCCTCATTTCCCCTCCTCCCACCTTGTCTCAGTCGGTTCCCTCAACTCAGCACCGCCCTCCTAACCTGCAATCTCCTTCCTGACCTCTCCGCCCCCACCCCACTCCGGCCTATCACCCTCACCTTGACCTCCTTCCACCTATCACATCTCCATCGCCCCTCCCCCAAGTCCCTCCTCCCTACCTTTTATCTTAGCCTGCTTGGCAAACTCGCCTCATTCCTGATGAAGGGCTTATGCTCGAAACATCGAATTTCCTATTCCTTAGATGCTGCCTAACCTGCTGTGCTTTAACCAGCAACACATTTTCAGCAGAGCTCAGAAATACGAAGGGTGCAGTAACAATGTTGGGGCTATACTACAGGCCTCCCAATAGTGAGCGTGAGATAGTGGTACAAATATGTAAACAGATCATGGAAAGATGTAGGATAGGTGGTGGTGAGAGGAGATTTTAATTTTCCCAACATTGACTGGGATTCACTTACTGTTAGAGGAGCAGAATTTGTAAGGAGAATCCAGGAGGGTTTCAGAGTAGTATGTAAATAGTTCAACTCGGGAAGGGCCATATTGGACCTGGTGTTGGGGAATGAACCCGGCCAGGTGGGTGAAGTTTCAGGAGGGGATTACGTTGGGGATGGGGATCACAATTCCGTAAGGTTTAGAATACTCATGGACAAAGACGAGAGTGGTCCGAAAGGAAGAGTGCTTATTGGGGAAAGGCCAACTATCCCCAAACTCAGCAGGAGCTGGGGAAGTGTGGATTGGGAGCAGCTTTTTGAAGGAAAATCCATATTCGATATTTGGGATGCTCTTAAAGAGAATTGATTCGAGTTCAGGAGAGAGATGTCTCTGTGAAAATGAGGGATGGAATTGGCAAGATTAGGGAACCATGGATGACAGGTGAAATTGTGAGACTTGCTGAGAGGAAAAAGGAAGCATACATAAGGTCTAGGCGACTGAAGACAGACAAAGCTTTGGAAGAATAACGGGAAAGTAGGACCAATCTGAAATGAGGAATTAAGAGGGTTAAAAGGGCGATGAGATATCCTTAGCGAGCAAGGTTAAGGACAACCCCAAAGCCCTTTATTCATATATAAGGAGCAAGAGGGTAACTAGAGAAAGGGTGGGCCCACTCAAGGACGAAGGAGGAAAGATGTGTGTGGAGTCAGAGAAAATGGGCAAGATTCTTAATGAGTACTTTGTGTCAGGATTCATAGAGGAGAGGGACATAGTGGATGTTGACGTTAGGGATAGATCTTTGAATACTCTAGGGCAAGTCGGCATAAGGAGGAGGAAGTGACGTGTATTCTGAAAAGGCATTAAGGTGGTCAAAGTCCCCAGGTCCTGATGGGATCTATCCCAGGTTACTGAGGGAAGCAAGAGAGGAAATAGCTTGGGCCTTAACAGATATCTTTGCAGCTTCCTTAAACACAGGTGAGGTCCCAGATGACTGGAGAATTGATAATGTTTTCCCCTTGTTTCAGAAGGGTCGCAGGGATAATCCAGGTAATTACAGACCTGTGAGCTGGATGTCAGTGGTAGGGAAGCTGCTGGAGAAGATACTGAGGGATAAGATCTATTTACATTTGGAAGAAAATGAGCATATGAGTGACAGGCAGCATGGATTTGTTCAGGGAAGGTCACGTCTTAGCAACTCAATACAATTCTACGAGGAAATGACACAATTGATTGATGAGGGAAGGGCTGCAGATGTCATAGACATGGACTTTACTTGGGCATTTGACAAGGTTCCCCATGGTAGGCTGATGGAAAAGGTGAAATCACATGGGGTCCAGGGTATTCTAGCCAGATGGATAGAGAACTGGTTGGGAAACAGGAGACAGGGAGTAGTATTGGAAGGGAGTTTCTCAAAACTGAGACGGTGACCAGTGGTGTTCCACAGGGCTCCGTGCTGGGAGCACTGTTGTTTGTGATATATCTAAATGATTTGGAGGAAGGTGTAGGTTGCCTCATTAGCAAGTTTGCAGTTGACACGAAGACTGGTGGAGTAGCAGATAGTGAAGAGGACGGTCAGAGAATACAGCAGAATGGAGAATAGACTGGAGAGTTGGGCAGAGAAATGGCAGATGGAGTTCAATCCGGACAAATGTGAGGTGATGCATTTTGGAAGATCCAATTCAAGAGCGAACTATACAGTAAATGGAAAAGTCCTGGGGAAAACTGATGTAGAGAGAGATCTGTGTGTTCAGGCCCATTATTCCCTGAAGATGGCAATGCAGGACAGTAGAGTGGTCAAGGTGGCACATGGCACACTTTCCTTCATCAGACAGAGTATTGAGTACAAGAGTTGGCAGGTCATGTTACAGTTAGATAAGACTTTGTTTCGGCCAGATTTGGAATACCACGTACAGTTCTGGTCGCCGCATTCCCAAATGGATGTGGATGCTTTGGAGAGGGTGCACAGGAGGTTCACCAGGATGTTACCTGGTATGGAGGATGCTAACTATGAAGAGAGTTTGAATAGATCAGGATTATTTTCATTGGAAAGACGGAGGTTGAGGGTGGACCTGATTGAGGCCAACAAAATCATGAGAGGTATAGACAGGGTGGATAGCAAGAAATGTTTTTCCCCAGAGTGGAGGACTCAGTTACCTGGGGTCATGAGTTCAAAGTGAAAGGGGAAAGATTTAAGATATGTATGGAAAGTTCTTTACGCTGAGGATGCTGGGTACCCAGAATGTGTTGCCAGCGGAGATGGTAGGGACGGGAACAATGGCGTCATTTAAGATGTATCTCAACAGATACATGAAAGGGCAGGGAGCAGAGGGATACAGATCCTGAGAAAATAGGCAGCAGGTTTAGATAGAGGATCTGGATCGGTGTAGGCTTGGAGGGCCGAAGGGCCTGTTCCTGTGCTGGAATATTCTTTATTCTATCGGGAAAAGACACCTGCCACTCACCTCATCAATGGCCCTCCTGATTTTACAAAGTGTTATAAAGTGTGCTGGACACTCAATGGAATAGAGGCTATTGTATTTGACTTTGAACTATCTGTGGCCATTGGGAAGATGTTTCCATTGGTAGGAGAGACCAGGAGCCGAGGGCACAGCCTTAGACCTTTTAGAACGGAGATAAGGAGAAACCTCTTCAGACAGAGAGTGGGGAATCTGTGGAATTCACTGCCACAGGAGGCTGGGAGGCCAGGTCACGGAGGGTATTTAAGACCGAAATAGATGGGACAAACATGATTTACCATCCGGTGTGAAAGGAGTGCACTTCCTCAGCTCCTGCAGATCTTTGGCACCGGGGAACGTGCAGTCCCAGCCTCAAACAGCATCGGTCCCACGGGAAGCAAAGGGAGCGAGAGCGGCCAGTCCGGCAGAAAGGAAGCCTCGCTCCCTTCCCGCTTCACCCACTGTCTTCGAACGGGGCACAATCCCCCCACGGGGCACGATCCCCCCCAGTCCTGGGTGGGATTCGCTGCAGACTTCAACTCCGTGCGATCACGTTGGGAAGGCGCCTGTGCGTCCGCAGGGTCGGCGATCGATTGAAGGCCTTGCCGCCCCCGGGGCAGGTGAGAGGCCTCTCCCTGGTGTGTGGAGGCGCCGGTGCGTCTGCAGGTGGGACAGCTGGGTGAAGGGCCTTGCCACACCCGGGGCAGGGGTACGGCCTGTCCCCGGTGTGGACCCGCCGGTGCCTCAGCAGCTTGGAGGACCCAATGAAGGCCTTGCCGGACTCGGGGCAGGAGAACGGCCTCTCCCCGGTGTGACCGCGCCGGTGGATCTCCAGCTCAGAGGGGACTCGAAACCCCTTCCCGCATTCCCCACACTTCCACGGTTTCCCCACGGCGCGGCCTCCCTCCAGGTTCGACGCTCCCTCTGACGTCCCACTCTGCTGCGGGGGGCCGGCTGGCTAACTCTCCGCTCCGGTAAAGCTCCCTCCACCCTCGGACAGCGGCATCTCAGTGCTTTACCAGTCAGATCTCTGGAAGCAGGCGGGACAATCCTCCTTCTCCACTCAAAAGATCGATAAAATTCCAGTCCCAATGAGTCAAGCTGGCTGAGGCAATTAGTTCAAGATATGCAGGTAAATCCTCCTGTGAAAGCCTGTCAATTAGAAAGTCATCGCTGTCAGTATCACGTAGAATCTCAGAGTTTAGACTTAGACTTACAGTGTGGAAACAGGCCCTTCGGCCCAACAAGTCCACACCGACCCGCCGAAGCGCAACCCACCCATACCCCTACATTTACCCCTTACCTAACACTACGGGCAATTTAGCTTGGCCAATTCACCTGACCCCGCACATCTTTGTGACTGTGGGAGGAAACCGGAGCACCCGGAGGAAACCCACGCAGACACGGGGAGAACGTGCAAACTCCACACAGTCAGTCGCCTGAGTCGGGAATTGAACCCAGGTCTGACAGGCGCTGTGAGGCAGCAGTGCTAACCACTGTAACAGATCGATTTCACAGAATATTCATTCCACGCCCATAACCCAAAACCTGTGAGTCTCCATCCCACACACTCTCCCTACTGCCGTACCTAATACGCTCCCTCCCAATTTTTCTGATTCCTGACATTTGGCAGATTTAGCTCCAAGAAAAGTTAAGAATTAGAACCCCTACAGTGTGGAAACAGGCCCTTCTGCCCAACAAGTCCATACCGACCCTGTGATGAGTATCCCACCCAGACCCATTCCCCTATATTTACCCCTGACACGTGCACCTAAGCTACACATCCCTGAACACTCTGGGCAATTTAGCACGGCCAACCCACCCTAACCTGCACAAGGTTGGACTGTGGGAGGAAACCGGAGCACTCGGGGGAAACCCACAGGGAGAGTCGCCCGAGGCTGGAATTGAACCCAGGTCCCTGGCACTATGAGGCATCGGTGCTACCTACTGAGCCACCATGCCACCCTCATGCAGTTTGCTAACCTAGTTATCTGCCCCCCCACCTCTCTCTACCATATTGACAGACCAAGATGTGGAGGGGGGAGGGGAAAGAGAATCAGAGCAAGAACTTTGCTTTGGTAACAAGACCTAGAACATGCTCGCTCTGAGGATGACTGTAGTGGAGTCGATCAATACCCAAGTGAGACTGGAGGGACCCTATAGAGGAATACACTTACAGGACTCTGTGGATATAGAGAGGAATGAGTCTGACTAGATTCATCCACAGAGTCAGCATTGAGCCCAGTATTCTCCTGTCCTGTAACGGGTATGACTGGAAATACATGACATGTTGTGGTTCTGTTCGCCGAGCTGGGAGTTTGTATTGCAGACGTTTCGTCCCCTGTCTAGGTGACATCCTCAGTGCTTGGGAGCCTCCTGTGAAGCGCTTCTGTGATCTTTCCTCCGGCGTTTATAGTGGTTTGTCTCTGCCCACTTCCGGTTGTCAGTTCCAGCTGTCCGCTGCAGTGGTCGGTATATTGGGTCCAGGTCGATGTGCCTATTGATTGAATCTGTGGATGAGTGCCATGCCTCTAGGAATTCCCTGGCTGTTCTCGGTTTGGCTTGTCCTATAATAGTAGTGTTGTCCCAGTCGAATTCATGTTGCTTGTTATCTGCGTGTATGGCTACCAAGGATAGCTGGTCGTGTCGTTTCGTGGCTAGTTGGTGTTCATGGATGCGGATCGTTAGCTGTCTTCCTGTTTGTCCTATGTAATGTTTTGTGCAGGCCTTGCATGGGATTTTGTACACAATAAGGACTGCACAAAACACTACATAGGACAAAGAGGAAGACAGCTAATGATCCGCATCCATAACACTACTATTACAGGACAAGCCAAACAGAGAACAGCCAGGGAATTCCTAGAGGCATGGCACTCACCCACAGATTCCATCAATAAACACATCGACCTGGACCCAATATACCGGCCACTGCAGCGGACAGCTGGAACTGACAATCGGAAGCGGCAGAGACAAACCACTATAAATGCCGGAGGAAACAACACAGAAGCATCACAGGAGACTCCCAAGCACTGAGGATGTCACCTAGACAGGGGACGAAACGTCTGCAACACAAATTCCCAGCTCGGCAAACAGAACCACAACAACGAGCACCCCGAGCTACAAATCTTCTCACAAACTTTGAATACATAACATGGCTACAACACTATGATATAACTAGAAATAATTATAAATCAAATTTATACAGTCGTAAATAAATACATATTGCATAGTAACACTATGATATATCCCTGTCCAGTATGACTTTTACTGTTCAGTTAAACGAAACTTGAAAGGGTTCAGAAAATGTTAAAGATGTTGCCAGGGTTTGAGCTATAGGGAGTGGCTAAGTAAGCTGGGGCTGTTTTCCCTGGAGCATCGGAGGCTGAGGGGTGACCTTATTGATGTTTATAAAATGATGAGGGGCATGGATAGGGTGAATAGACAAGGTCTTTTCCCTGGGGTGGGAGAGTCCAGAACTAGAGGTGAGAGGGGAAAAGACATAAAAAGGACCTGAGGGGCAACTTTGTCAGTCAGAGGGTGGTGCGTGTATGGAATGAGCTGCCAGAGGAAGTGGTGGAGGCTGGGACAATTGCAAACATTTAAAAGGCATCTGGATGGGAATATGAATGGGAAGGGTTTGGAGGGACGTGCTGGCACATCGGACTAGATCAATTTTGGCTATGTGCTCGGCATGCACCAGTTGCACATAGGGTCTCTGTGTGCTATACATCTGTATGACTCTCAATGCTGTCCAGGCGAGTCAGTGATGTTATAACAACAACACTGGACCAGCAATCCAGAGGCCCCAGGCAAATAATCTGGGCTCATGGGTTCAAATACCAGTAAAAACAAACCTTGGGGAAATTAAATTTATTTTTTTAAAATCTGAATTGAAAACTAGTCTCAGTCATTGAGAGAATGAAACTTTTCTGAAAACCCATTTGATTCAATAACGGTCTTCAGGGAAGGAAACCCGCTAGCATTAACTTGGTGCTGCCTGCATATGATGGCTCACGTGCTTGACTTTTAAAATGCCCCCTAAAGTCTGGCAATCCTCTTGTCTGAAGGGCAGTTAGGGACGAAAACATTGTTGGCCTTGCCAAAAAAAAAAGCCCACATTCCATGAAGGAGTTTTTCTCGAATGTGACTTCACATCTGCGAATGGGTCACATCAGAACATCCAGACAAATAAGCACCAAAATGTCTGGTGCTGCAAGAGTACAGCAGGTCAGCCAGCATCTGAGGAGCAGGAGGTTTGACGTTTTGGGCATAACCCCTTGATTAGGAATGTGGGGTGGGCCCAAAGGGACTGAGAGATAAATGGGAGGGAGGTGGGACTGGGGGAAGGGAGCTGAGAATGCTATGGGTAGATGAAAGCGGGGGAAGGTGGTGACAGGTCAGACAGGAGGGTGGAGCAGATAGATGGGAAGGCAGATGGACAGGTGGGACAGTTCAAAAGAGCATTCCCAAGTTAGAGGGTTGTCTCTGGGATTGGGCTGGGGGGGGGAGGGGGAGAATGATCCTGTATGGTTGGAGGGTCCCAATGCAGAGGCATTCTTCGTCCAGGTATCAGGTGGCCTAGGACACTGCAACCACATGGCATCAACATCGAGTTCACCAGTTTCCTCACATTCCCTCCCCCCTCCCACCCCAGCTCCAACCCTCCAACTCAGCACCACCCTCTTAAACTGTCCCACCTGTCCATCTTCCTTCCCAACAATCTGCTCCACCCTGTCGCCATCACCCCCCCCCCCAACCTGCATCTACCTTACCCCCAGCCCCACTCCCACCTTCCTATTTATCTCTCAGAACCCTTTCCACCCCTCCCCCTCCGCAATTCCTGATGAAGGACACGAGAGAGACACACACACACACAGAGAGACAGAGACACAGACAGCGATCTCGACCAATGCATCCAGCATATGCACCTTTCCTCAGTTCACCTCCTTTCACTTCACTTCCTACAAACCAACAGTTTAATCCCAAAATGAGAAAAGAAATGGAATAGGAGGGGTGAGAAGAGAGGGTGCTGTACTCACAGAGGTTGATGCAGTCTGGGGTAACACTCAATCTTCATTCAGAGAGAGAGAGAGCAGCAGGAGCTCATGCTCCAACTTCCGCATTCAAACAATGAGGGGGTGCTCTGATTGGTAGGAGGACCATCCTTCCTTCCGGTCCTCCAAGGCTCCCCATTGGTCATGCCTCCCCGAGTCGAGGTGAAGGGACGGGCGCGTGGGTGGTGGGTGCAGGAGAGAGGTCACGTGGGCGTGGGCGTCACAACGACCAGCGCCGCCACGTGACCCGCGGCGCGGTGGACCAATGGGAAATGATTCCTGATGAAGGGCTTATGCTCGAAATGTCGAATTCCTATTCCTGAGATGCTGCCCTGGCCTGCTGTGCTTTGACCAGCAACACATTTGCAGCTGTGATCTCCAGCATCTGCAGACCTCATTTTTTACTCGGACCAATGGGAAAGGCTGGAACGCCGCACGGACGGGCGCTCCGTCCAATCAACGCACGGCCTTTGTGACGACGGCGGTCCCTCGATTCACGTGATCGGTTGCTCCTGCATATGCGCCGTTGCGGGGGTGGGTTAAGGGAAGCTGATATTGTGTTGGTGTGGAGGGTCGCTGTGTCCAGGAAGAGGTGAGTGTGGTTCAGTCAATGAGCATCAGTCAGACCCTGCTGGAGCAAGGGGGGGGGTGGGATATTAGGTACAGCAAGAGTTAAAGAGTGTGTGGGATGGAGATTTACAGCTTTTTTTAGGTAATAAGTCCCTTTCTGGACAATACTGGGGGATGGGTAATATCAGAAACAGCAGAGTGAGAATTGAAGAAAAGTGTGTGTGTGTGTGTCGGGTGGAGGTTTGCAACACTTTTTAAAGTTAAAAATCACACAACTCTAGGTTATAGGAGAAAATGAGGTCTGCAGATGCTGGAGATCAGAGCTGAAAATGTGTTGCTGGAAATGCTCAGCAGGTCAGGCAGCATCCAAGGAACAGGAGATTCGACGTTTTGGGCCAGAGCCTTTCTTCAGGGCTTATGCCTGAAACGTCAAATCTCCTGTTCCTTGGATGCTGCCTGACCTGCTGAGCTTTTCCAGCAGCACCTTTTCAACTCTAGGTTATCGTCCAACAGGTTTAATTGGAAGCACTGGCTTTCAGAGAGACACTACTTCATCAGGCAACTTGTTAATATTTCAGATAATGGAAATGTATTGCTGGAAAAGCGCAGCAGGTCAGGCAGCATCCGAGGAGCAGGAGAATCGAGGTTTTGGGCATGAGCCCTTCTTCAGGAATGAGGAAAGTGTCCTCATTCTTTCCTCATTCCTGATGAAGGGCTTTTGCCCAAAATGTCGATTGTTTTTTTTTCCCCTGCTCCTCGGATGCTGCCTGACCTGCTGTGCTTTTCCAGCACCACTCTGATCTCCAGCATCTGCTGTCTTTTTGGCCTGGAGGTTTTACTAGCTACCTGATGAAGGTGCAGAGCTCTGAAAGCTCGAACTTCTAAACAAATCTAATGGACTACAACCTGGTGATGTGTGATTTTTTTTTTTACCTTTGTATACCCCAGCCCAACACTGGCATCTGCATATTGTAACTTGGTTGTTTTAGGGAAGTTCTACAGAAACTAGAATGATCTGTTCTGAATTCCTGTCATGTGCAGGCAGCAATGACTTTTGTAATCCCCTTTTCACAGGATATGAGAAGAGCAGCTTTGCAGGTAGAGCTCCCCAACGGAGTACCATGTGAAGGTCTGACAGAGCCCCTTGATTCGTGGGACAGGAGAGACGTCCCTCTTTCAGTCCAGAAGGGGAAAATTCTTTGAACGTTTTTGTCTGCTTCAGTAGGCTCTTAAAGTATCATCTTTACCTGAACCACAGGGGCACGTGCCTGAGCCAGTTTGCCCACTGTGGGGAAAGGAAGTCTCAGGAGGCATTCCGCGTGCCATGGAGAAACTGTGGAAGTGTGGGGATTGCGGGAAAGGATTCAGATCCCCCTCCGTGCTGGAGATCCACCGCTGTGTCCACACCGGGGAGCGGCCCTTCACCTGCTCCGTCTGCGGCAAGGGCTTCACCCAGTCGTCCCACCTGCTGTCCCACCAGCGGGGTCCACACCGGGGAGAGGGCCATACGCCTGCTCCGAGTGCGGAAGGGACTTCAGCGACTCGTCCACCCTGCTGCGGCACCAGCGGGTCCACACCGGGGAGCGGCCCTTCACCTGCTCCGTCTGCAGCAAAGGCTTCACCCAGTCGTCCCACTTGCTGTCCCACCAGCGGGTCCACACCGGGGAGAGGCCGTACGCCTGCTCCGAGTGCGGGAAGAACTTCAGCGACTCGTCCACTCTGCTGCGGCACCAGCGGGTCCACACCGGGGAGCGGCCCTTCACCTGCTCCGAGTGCGGGAAGGACTTCAGCGACTTGTCCACCTGCTGCGGCACCGGCGGGTCCACACCGGGGAGCGGCCCTTCACCTGCTCCGTCTGCGGCAAGGGCTTCACCCAGTCATCCCACCTGTTCTTACACCAGCGGGTCCACACCAGGGAGAGGCCGTTCAGCTGCTCGGTCTGCGGCAAGAGCTTTACCCACTCGTCCAACCTGCTGACCACCCGCCGGGTCCACACGGGGAACGGCCCTTCACCTGCTCCGTCTGCGGCAAGGGCTTCACCCACTCGTCCACCCTGCTGTCCCACCAGCGGGTCCACACCAAGGAGAGGGCCGTTCAGCTGCTCTGTCTGCGGCAAGAGCTTCACCCACTCGCCACCCCTGCTGACCCACAAGCGGGTCCACACTGGGGAGAGGCCCTTCAGCTGCTCGGTCTGCGGCAAGGGCTTCACCCCGGTCGTCCACCTGCTGCAGCACCAGCGGGTCCATACCAGGGAGCGGCCGTTCACTGACCGTCTGCGGGAGGGGCTTCGCTCAGTCCCAGCACCTGCTGCAGCACCAGCGGGGGCACAAGTGACGGGGCCAGCCGCTGTGAGTCACCGCCCAGGGCTTAACCCTGGGTGGGAGGGGGGAGGGTCACTGCAGTTGCTGTGCTCTCATCCCCTTGGCATCCAGTGACTCTGCGAGCCTGCGACTGCGCATTACCTCCTGAAGTAGAGATGTACAACACAGAAACAGACCCTTCGCTCCAACTCCTCCATATCCTCAACCAGTCAAGTTCCATTTGCCAGCAATTGGCCCTATCCTCCAAACCCTCCTTACACAGATACCCAAGTGGATGCCTTTTAAATGCTGCAATTGTACCAGCCTCCACCACTTCCTCTGGCAGCTCATTCCACACGCAGACACACCACCCTCTGTGTGAAAAATGTTGCCCCTTAGGACCCTTTTTAAATCTTTCCCTCTCACCCTAAACCTATGCCCTCTAGTTCTGGCAAAAGACTTTGTCTATCCCTATCCATGCCCTCATGATTTTATAACCCTCTCTTAAAGTCAACCCTCAGCCTCCGATGTTCCAGGGAAGACAACCCAGCCTGTTCAGCCTCTCCCTGTAGCTGAAACCCTCCAACCCAGGCAACATCCTGTCAATCTTTCTGAACCTTTCAAGTTTTGCAACATCCTTCCGATAGACCAGAAGTGCACATAATACAGAGGATTCGATTATCCAGAATTAGATGAACCAGCACGGTGGCTCAGTGGTTAGCGCTGCTACCTGACAGTACCAGGGACCGGGTTTCATTCCTGCCTCAGGCGACAGACTGTGTGGAGTTTGCACATTCTCCCCGCGTCTGCGTGGGTTTCCTCCTAGTGCTCCGGTTCCGTCCCACAGTCAAAGATGTGCAGGTCAGGGTGAATTGGCATGCTAAATGCCCGTCGTGTTAGGTACATTAGTCAGAGGGAAATGGGTCTGGGTGGGTTACTCTTCGGAGGGTCAGTGTGGACTGGTTGGGCTGTTTCCACACTGTAAGGGATCTAATCGTCAAGTGACTGAAATACACCTGCATGTGTCCTTTGGATAATCGAGGTTCCTGTGTATCCAAAAGTGGCCTAACCAACGTCCTGTCCAGACCCCAACCCCTATACTCAGTGCTCTGGCCATAAAGTGATCTGTAGAATCTGCGGGACTTGCTTAATCTGGAAGGTAAATCACGTGTTTCTCCTTCTCTTGCAGGTGGATCCAAGATTTCACTCTCTGTCCATTGAGTCTCCAGTCAGGTCCTTCAGCTCAACTGGTCTCTCTCAGTATTTCTGACCCATGTGAGCCTCTACGCACCTCCCCTTCTTGCTCACACTTGATTTCCTTACAGCAGCATTCCCTTCAGTTCCTTTCTCCCTGACGTCTGTATCCAGCTTTCCTTAAATGCCGTCCACCTCGACCTGCTACTGTGCGGGTCAGTCCCGCTGCAGACAGAGGTCTCTCCTTTGTAACCTCTTCAAAAGATTTACCACTGACTTCCCCCTTCAGTCTTTTCTATTTCTGGGTCTCCCGCTGTGCGAAACTTGGAAGGGTTCAGAAAAGATTTACAAGGATGTTGCCAGGGTTTGAGGATCTGAGCTACAGGGAGAGGCTGAACAGGCTGGGGCTGTTTTCCTGGAGCGTCGGAGGCTGAGGGTTGACCTTACAGAGGTTTACAAAATTGAGGGCATGGATAGGATAAATAGGCAAAGTCTTTTCCCTGGGGTTGGGGAATCCAGAACTAGAGGGCATAGGTTTAGGGTGAGAGGGGAAGATATAAAAGAGACCTACAGGGCAACTTTTTCATGCAGAAGGTGGTGTGTGTATGGAATGAGCTGCCAGAGGATGTGGTGGAGGCTGGTACAATTGCAACATTCAGAGGCATTTGGATGGGATATGAATAGGAAGGGTTGGGTGGTATATGGAGGGGGGGGGCGGTGTGACGTGGTGGCAGGTGGGATTAGTTTGGGTTGGGATATTTGGTCGGTATGGACGGGTTAGACCGAAGGGTCTGTTTCCGTGCTGTATATCTCTTGACAAAGCCTTGTCTGAGGGTGAACTGTCGTTCCCGTTGATGTGGGTGGTCCCCAGTCTGTTGTCCTTTTCCTTTCCTTTCTCGAAAGGACGTCGGGACATGGGCAGTGTTCCCGGGCCCGCTCGGAACGGGCTGTTCGTCCTCTTCCAGCCCCCGGTGGGGTGGGGAAGGGGCAGCTTGAGTGCATTGGGAGAAGTGGGCCGTTCACTGGGACGGGTGCCAACGGGACGGGAGGAGCGGTACCGTTAATGGGGCAAGGGGGAGATGCCTCAGACCGCCAGAAACATGGGGCAGCTGCTCGCGTGTCCTTTTGGATTCACAGCACAGGGAGGCCATTCATCTGATTACCTCCCCGTCTCTGTGTCTTTCTGTCTCTCTCTCTCTGCATCTGCCTCTGCGTCTTCTGTCTCTCCGAGGTGACAGGGGTTCAGCATATGCTGCTTGCTGGGTAAACCTGTTTTTCCTCTGGTTTTCCCCCTCTCTCTCCTGCTCAAACCCTGAACTTCAGGCCGCCCCTGACCTTGTCACTATCAGTGAATAGGGAACAGCTTTTCTTCCTCCACCTTATCTGAACTATCACAATCTTCCCCACTTTCACCAGTTGTATCTGTGTGTGACCCTCTCTTTCTGTGTCTCTTTCTCTCCTAAGCCCCCTCCCTCACCACATCCCATTTACCCACCCCACCCGTCATGCTCCACTTTCAAACGGTCTCGTTGTGTTTTCACTGCCTCTTCCCATCGTTTCCGTCAAGCACCTCATCTCACGCTTAGAACCCCTGCACTGTAGGAGCAGGCCCTTCAGCCATCCAACCCACACCTCACCCAGACCTCTGCCTGTAACCCTGCAATTCCCATTGCTAACCCACCTAGTCTACACATCCCTGGGCACTATGGGTAATTTAGCATGGCAATGCCCCTAACCTGCACATCCCCACACACTATGTAATTTAGCATGGCCAGTCCACCCAAACCTGCACATCCCTGGATACTATAGGACAAATTTAGCCTGGCCAATCCTACACTAAGGGTGGATTGGCCATGCTAAATTACCCATAGTAACAGGGATGTGTAGGTTAGGGTAGATTGGCCATGCTAAATTACTACCCAATCCTACATATCCCTGGGTACTGTTAGGATAAAATAGGTCAAGGGAGGGTGGAGCTATAGCTGCTGTTTGGGGAATCGAAACTGTAGCTGCTGCTGCTTGGGGATCGAAACTGTTGCTTATGTGGCCAGCTCAGCTGCCAACGCCCAAATGAGCTCAATAACAGGAAACGCCTAGCAAACGCGAAATGTCCTAATAAGGCAATGCTTAGTAGCTCCGCGAAGCTCTGCTTAGCAAAGAGTATAGCAGGAGCAGATTTGGGAGGGGAAGGCAGAACGCGCCTTCTCCAGTGAATGTAGGGTGATTCACTGTATCAGCTACGATTCTGCAATAAAGTCTGTTGTGCCAAACAATTGAGCGTCTGTTGTCTCTCCTCCTAAAACGAACATGCATGGACAAATTCTGTCCTAACAGTACTATGGGTAATTTAGCATGGCCAATTCACCCTCACGTACACATCCCTAGGTACTATGGGTAATTTAGCATAGCCAATCCACCCTCACTACGCATCTTTGATTGTGGGAGGAAGCCAGAGCACCCGGAGAAAACCCTCGCAGGCACAGGCTGGAAATGTGCAAAACTCCACACGGACAGCGCCCCTGAGGCTGTAATTGAACCCGGGTCCTTGGCGCTGTGACCACTGAGCAACCCCTTATAATCCGCCTGCGTTAAGTTCCTTTTGTCACCTGGAGGAATGTTACAGGGGGGAGCGGGGTTAAGTCTTCTCTGAGCTGAGAGAGGACACAGGAGATGCTCCTATCATGCTTTCATGTGTCACATTGTATAATTCTTAGATTTTACATGTAAATGTCTAGTTGGGGTTAGAATTCTTGTAAATATAGACAAACGGAAACACTTGTTGAGACATTTCACCAAACCCCAAGTAGGCAATTGACATGCCCGCCCCTGAAAAGAGACTTTTGGGGGGTCAGAGCTGACATTGAGGAATAGCGAAATGAACACTGTCCCGTCGTGTTTGTTTTTTGCTGACAGAGGCAGTTTGCAGTCAGCAGGAACTGTGGGACTAGAGGCTGCGGGCCAGGTCTGCGCTCGGGAGCGTAAATCCCAACGGGAAACAGAGGCGTTGCTAACGTTTAAGCCAGCTGAGCTTAGCAAGAAAAGGCTGCGACCCTGTGCTTGAACTGATCAGCCGAAACTTTGGGCGTAGCCAAGGAGATCTGAAGGCGAAGCTCAGGGGAGGGTCTCCTTTCTCAAAAAAACCAGAAAACATGAGGATACCAGGAAGAATTCCGCTGAATTCCAGAGAGCTGTGGCATGCCGTTGATTTGGTACAATGAGCTTTTAATGTGAACTCTCATGAGGGATGCAAACGAACTCAAGTTTGAAATGTAGCTCCGTAAAGTGTTGTGTAACAGTCATAGCGTTGACCGTTGTTGAACGTTTTGATGCGGTCAGTTTTTTTTGTTTTTTAAAGATGAGATGATGTTTTGTGGTTTTTGGATGGGTTGGGTACAGAGTGGGAGGTAGGGTGGGTGGGATCTCCATAGTTGATGGGATTTGACAGTGAATTTTTGCTTCGTCAATTATTCAGGACTGTGTGCCTGGAGAGAGGGAGGGGGGGACCCTTGGGAAGGGTGCTGGCGGGGTTGTGAGCGCGGGAGGTGAACCTTTGCAATGTCCAATCAGAAGGCTAAGTGTTTAGATAACAAGAGCCGATATTTA
>NW_026867829.1:0-101858 GCF_020745735.1 Hemiscyllium ocellatum
AGGGTGTTATTTTCCTGGAAGCTCTGTTATTGAATGTTGCCAGATTGTCTGGACCATCTCTGGTTGAGTTTGGGGGCTGTATTCGCAGTGAAGCTGGGTCTACAATATAACCAACATATGAAGCACGAGTTGCAGAGAGGAGACGCTCTGTAAACAGAGATGAGGGGTCTCTTTCATACCCAGCCTGGGTTTTCCAATTACATTTCTCAAATCACCCCATAGCGTGTGGGACAGTCTTGAGGGGCTGAATGGTCTCCTCTGTTTCTGTGCACCAGGGTATCGCAGTAGTAGCTTCTAACTGCTCCTGTCTGGCAGGTTTGAGGGACTGAATGGAACACAGAAACATGGAACTGAGTAGCAGGAGTGGGCCATTAGACACTTTGAGTCTTCTCTAACAGGCACTAAGATTGTGGCTGATCAGGATATGGTCACAGCCGGACTTTCCTGTCTGCATTCCATTATCACTTCTCTGTCAACTATTTAACTAACTCAGCTTTGAATCAATGCAAACAAAGAGGCATCTCAAACTTGTAGGGAAGAGAATTCCCACATGAAATGCCTGTTTAGAATGTCTCCTCATCTCTCTTATAGAGTCATACAACATGTAAATGTATCCGTACTGATCAGACATCCCAATCTGATCGAGTCTGATTTGCCAGCATTTGGCTCATATCCCTCTATACCTCCTTATTCAGCTACCCATCAAGATGCCAGGCCCCACCACTTGCTCTGGCAGATAATCCCATATGCACACCTCCTTCTGTATGAAAACATTATTTCAAAGTTCCATCTAAAATATTTCCCTTCGCACCTTAAACCTATACCCTCTATTTTTGGAATCCCCTATTCTGGGAAATAGACCTTGTCTATTTACAAAATCTGTGCCCCTTATGACTTTATAAACCTCTATATGGTCAGCCCTATTCCCGTGATTCTACAGGGAAATCCGTTCCAGCCTATTCAGCCTCTGCTTATAGCTCAAACTCTCCAAACCTGGCAACATCCTTATAGATCTTTTCTGAAACCTTTCAAGTTTCACAGCAACCTTCGTCCAGCAGGGAGACCAGAACTGCACACAGTGTTCCAAAGTGTGGCCTCACTGACATCCTGTAGAGCTGTAACATGACATCCCAAATCAGAAACTCAATGCTCTGACCAATGAAGGCAAACATGCCAAACACCTTGTTCCCTATCCTGTTCACTTTGAAGGAGTGTTGCACATAAATCTCTCTCTCTCTCTCTCTCTCCCTCTCTCATTGCTCAACAACATCCTCCAAAACATTTCCATTAAGTACCCCGATTTGCTTTACAAAATGCAGCACTTCACATTTATCTGAATTAAACACCATCTGCCACTCGTCAGCCCATTGGCCCATCTGATCGAGGTCTCGATGCACTCTGAGATAATTTTCTTCATTACCCACAACACCAACAATTTTGGTTTAATCTGAAAACTTTCTACCGTTACCACCTATGGTCACATCCACATCATTTATATAAATGATGAAAATAAGTGGGCTCAGCACTGATCCTTGTCGTACACTATTGTTCACAGACATCCAGCCTGAAAAGCAATCCTCTACCTCTGTCACCTCCTTTCAATCTAATTTTGTATTCAATTGGCTGGATGCGCTGTTTCCCATGTGTCCTAACCTTACTAACCTGACTAATATGAAGAATCTTGTCGAAGAACTTGCTCCAGTCTATATGGAAAGCATCTACAACACCGCCTTCATCAATCTGCTTTGTCACCTCTTTAACAGACTCAGTCAGATTAGTGTGACAGAATTTCTCATGCAAAAAGCTATGGTGACCACCCCCAATCAATCCTTGGCTGTGAAAATGCATGCGATTGGCTATCCCTCAGAATCCTTCCAAAGACTCACCCACCACTGATGTCAGGCATACCGGTCCAGAGTTCCCTGGTTTGTTGAGTAACTGTTTACTTTACTACTGCCACTCCTCCATTGGTCACAGCAAATTATCGGTGTAACCAGTTGATGATATGGCCTATGATATAGGTCTCAAATTGGTTTGGGTCGTCCTCGGAAGAAGTCATGCAGATTTCCTGCATCTGTTAAAATAACAAATTCATAACTGAAACAAAATTCCTCAAGCTATGGTGGAAAGACGAATGACAAACAGTATAGAAATTACATAAATGAACAGTGATATTTCCATTTCTAAAAGTCATGAGGAGCACAAACATATGCAGACACACACACAGATGCATACACATTCAGGCACACACAGACACACTCAAACATATACACACAGACATACACACACAGACACACTCAACTCACAAACACACAGACACACAAAAACACGGATACACAGACACACATGCACATGCAAGTACACACACTAACACAGAAAAATGAATGTACCATAGAGCGTACAAAATTCGAGCCGTAAAAAAAGCCATTTGGCCAGTCCAGTCTACTGAGCTATTGATTATGGCTGACATGTTTTTAAAGCCAGTTCTACTACCCTCTCACAAAAAGCCTTGAGCCCAGCTTTAATCATAACTTATCGAATTATATCCAAAAGACGCTAGGATGTGTGTGTGTGTGTGTGTGTGTGTTCGTGTCACGCACATGCACGTGTGTGTCTCTCTCTCTCTGTGTATCTGACCGTGTGTGTGCATGTCAGTGCGTGTGTGTGTCTCTTTGGGGGTCCATGTGTGTCTGTGTGCATGTGTTGTCTGTGTGTGTGTGCCTGTGCGTATGCATGTATCGGTGTGGCTCTTTGTGCGTGTCTTTGTGCGCGTGTATCTGTGTATGTGTGCCTCTGTGTATGTGGGTGTGTGCGTGTCTGGGTGCGTGTGTATGTGTGTGTGTGTGTGTTGTGTGTCTGTGTACTTGTCTGTGTTTACCTAACAGCAGGAGACAGCATTATCGAGGAGGGTTATTTTTCAGACTGAAGGCCTGTTGTTATGGACTAGGCCGAACCACTCAAAATATTCTTTAGCAGGTAGCGCAGACCATGACTTTGTAATTTGTTCAAAATTTGTGAAAAGATTTGTAGCTCGGTTGCTCATTGTTGTGGTTCTGTTCGCCCAGCTGGGACTTAGTGTTGCAGACGTTTCGTCCCCTTTCTAGGTGACATCCTCAGTGCTTGCGAGCCTCCTGTGAAGCGCTTCTGTGATGTTTCCTCCGGCATTAATAGTGACTTGTATCTGCCGCTTCCGGTTGTCAGTTCCAGCTGTCCGCTGCAGTGGTCAGTATATTGGGTCCATGTCGATGTGCTTATTGATTGACTCTGTGGACGAGTGCCGTGCCTCTAGGAATTCGCTGGCTGTTCTCTGTTTGGCTTGGCCTATAATTGTAGTATTGTCCCAGTCGAATTCATGTTGCTTGTCATCTGCGTGTGTGGCTACTAAGGATAGCTGGTCATGTTGTTTCGTGGCTAGTTGGTGTTCATGGATGTGGAACATTAACTGTCTTCCTGTTTGTCCTATGTAGTATTTAGTGCAGTCCTTGCATGGGATTTTGTACACTACATTGCTTTTCTCATGCTGAGTATCGGATCCTTCGTTCTGGTGAGTTGTTGCCTGAGAGTGGCTGTTGGTTTGTGTGCTGTTATGAGTCCTAGTGGTCGCAGTAGTCTGGCTGTCAGTTCGGAAATGCTCTTGATGAATGGTAGTGTGGCTAGTCCATTGGGTTGTACCATGTCCTCATTCCGTTGTCTTTCCGCTAGGCATCTGTTGATGAAATTGCGAGGGTATCCGTTTTTGGTGAATACATGTTCTTCTTCCTGTTTTTACAGTTCTGATGTGCTGCAGTGTGTTGTGGCCCTTTTCAATATTATCTTGATATAATTGTTTTTGTGTGTGTTGAGGTGGTTTGTAATTTTTTTCAGTAAGTGCACAGTAAAAATTATCAGGTTTTAAAATAGACAAAAATATTCACAAAACTACACAATGAAACACAAAGATCAGAATAAAGAACCCCTACGGAACTCAATCTATTCAAACTAGACTTAATTAGCTGTACCGGAAGTACACAACCATCCCAGTAAGCATACCACCCTTAAAAATGTACAAACGGAACAAATGCTTACAGCTTAAAGTTAGAAGGGCATAAGGAGAGAGAGAGAAAGAGATAGAGACAGAGAGATAGAGAGATAGAGAGAGAGAGAGAGAGCTTGTCCACACAGCCGAACTACAAACTGGTTCTGGACTGAACTGCTCACCTGAAGAGCTGACCACTCCCCTCTCATTATACCTTAAATCGCAAAACCGTTTAATCTCTGTACCAAACCAGTCACCTTGAAGCAGAGAACTATTTACGACCCCATTGAAAAATAAAATCAAGGACACAGTATCTTTGAGAAAAGGAAGCTTTTAGAGAAAAGGGACCAGCTTTGTGACACTGTGCGCAGTGGTGTTCCACAGGGACTTCTGCTCAAGCCATTTTTGTTTAACATTTATACAAATTATTCAGATGAGAATTCTAGAAGGTGTGGTTAGAAAGATTGTGGATGAAACCAAGTCTGGCTATATAGTGGACAATGAAGTTTACACAGGGACCTAGATTAAATGGCTAGATGAATCTTAGAGTTGTACAGCACGGAAGCAAACACTTTTGACCAATCCTTCCATAATTTCTGAAATTATTCATGCCCTACTTGGGGTGATGCAGTGGCTCAGTGGTTAGCACGATTGGCTCACAGTGCCAGGGACCTGGGTTTGATTGCTGGCTCAGGTGACTGAGTGTGTGGAGTTTGCACATTCTCGCTGTGTCTTCGCGGGTTTCCTCCCAAAGTCCAAAGTTGTGCAGGTTATGTGAATTGGCCACGCTAAGTTGCATATAATGTTAGATGCATTGGTCTGGATAAATGTAGTGAGATAGTTCTGGGTGGGTACCTCTTCAGAGATTTGGTGTGGACATGTGCTACACTGTAGGGAGTCTAATCTATTTCCCACCAATTGGAATATATGATTCTAAATCCTTCCTGTTAATATACTCATCTGGGTGCCTTTTAAATATTGTAATTATGCCAACCTCCACCACTTCTTCTGGCAGTTCATTATGTACACGCTCCACTTTCTGAGTGAAAAGGTTGCCTCGAGGTTACTTTAAAACCTTTCCCCTCTCACATTAAATCTATGCCTTCTAATTTTGGACTTCCAACCATGTGGAAAAGATCACGACTACTCACCACCTATCCATGCACTTCATTAATTTATACATCTCTAGAAGGTGCTAATATGCCTCCCACCCAGGGTCTGTGGTTCCGGGGCTTAAATTCTGAAATTCAATGCTGACACCTTTTCCATCTCTATTAAACCACAATTTTAAAAACATTTTAGTCAACGCATTCAGACATATTATCAAACACCTCTAGTTGGATTAGAACTTAGAGGACCAGAGGTAGGGACACTACCAGCACTCCACAACAGCCCCAAAAGTTCCAACATTATTCTCCTATGTTTTCGTTCATTAGCCTGTTCTGACATGCTGCACCTGAATCCAGACTGTCTGGTCTCGAGCAAGGGACACGACCAGACAAGTTCAGGAATTGGAATAGAATCCAGAGCTCTGCCTCAGAGGCAGGGATACTACCGACTACACAAGATCTAAACCATGCCCAAATTTTTAACTTTAAATGCCAGTTTTCAGATCGGTGTGGATTTACAGAATTCTGGTTCACTTTACTGAATTACCCAGTTAAAATAATAACGTTGTTAAAAAATGCAAGGTACTTGCCTCAACTGTAAGATTTCGTGTTTATGTGCTCTGCCTTCGAGATAAACTATGAACATCTTTAAATACTTCGCTATTATTTCCAGTTTAAATGACTATTATCTGTAGTCTGCAATATGAGGGAATGACGTCCTGCAGAAATACACTGCACTATGAAGGATCTCGAATAGATATCAACACTGAACATCAGAGACAAAGACAGAGCATGCTTTCTGGCCTGAAACACTGATCACTGTTTCCCATCTCTCACGTGTGACTGCCCTCTTCCTAAAACCATTAAATGATACAGAGCAACTGATTACTTTCCAGCCTTTCTTCCCCAGTATTATCACTCACTGGGCTAAATAATTGCAGATTGAGTTTAATGTTGATAAATGCAAGGTATTGTACTTTGGTAAAACAAACTTAAACACACATATACAATTAAATGTTGAGCCATTGGTAGTGTTCTAGAAAAGAGCAACCTAGGCTTTCAGGAATAATTCTTTGAAGTATGTTCATATGTAGACAGGGCGGTTATGAAGGTATTTCACTTGATGCTCTTCATTATATAGACATAGAGTCATAGAGATGTACTGCATGGAAACGGACCCTCTGGTACAACTTGTCCATGTCGACCAGGTACTCCAATCTAATCTTGTCAATTTTGCCAACACTGGCCCATATCCCTCTGAACCCTTCCTATATATACACCCACCCAGATGTATTTTTTTAAATACTTTAATTTTACCAGCCTCCGGAAACTCATTCCATACACATAACACACTCTATGTCTAAAAATTGCCACTGTGGTCCCTTTTAAATCTTTCCCCTCTCAACTTAAACCTATGCCCTCTAGTTGTGGACTCGTTCATCCTGGGGAAAAGACATTGTCTATTTACCCTATGCATGCCTCTCATGATTTTATGAACCTCTGTAATTCACCTTTCAGCCTCGAATGATTCAGAGAAAACAGTCCCAGCCTATTCCCTCTCCCTGCAGCTCAAATATTCCAGCGCTGGCAACATCTTTGTAAATCATTTCTGAAACTTTCCAAGTTTCACAACATCTTTCCGATAGGAATGAGACCAGAATTGTACGCAATATTGCAAAAGTGGCCTAACCAATGTCATGCACAGCCGCAACATGCCCTCCCAACTATTGTACTCAGTGGTTTGAACAATAAAGGAATGCATATTAAACACCTACATCGCTAACCTATCTACCTGCAACTCTACATTCAAGGAAATATGACCCTGTACTCTAAGATCTCTTTGTTTAGCAACACTCTCCAGGACCTTATCATTAAGTGTGTAAGCCCTGCTTGATTTGCTTTTTCAAAATGTAGCACCTCGCATTTATCTAAATATATCTCCATCTGCCACTTCTCAGTCCATTGGCACATCTGAATAAGATTCCGTTTTACTCTATGGCAATATTCTTAACTGTTCACTGTACCTCCAATTTTGATGTCATCCGCAAATTTACTATCTATATCTCGTATGTTCACATCCAAATCATTTATATAACTGACGAATAGCAGTGGAGAGTCCTTGGAGTACAGGAGTTGGGACGGCATTATCAGGTTGCACAGGACATTCGTGCGGCATGTCCTGGAGGACTGTGTGCAGTTCTGATCACCCTGTTATATCGAGAAAATTATTAAGTTCGGGAGAGTTCAGAAGAGATTTATCAGGATCTTGCTGGGAATGGAGTGTTTGAATTATAAGGACAGGCTCAACAGACTCGGACATTTTCTACTGGAGCGTAGGAGGCTGAGAGGTAACATTTTAGAGGTTTATAATACCATGAGTGGTATCGGTAATGCTGAATCCTCCTGTTCTTACCCTCACTAGCACGGAGCCCTGAAAGTAAACCAGATATTACCCACTGTCGTGGTCCAGTCTTCTAACCTTTTCCCTAGATCGATACAGTCACTCTGCAGGACCTCATCACTATTTCTGCATGTGTCATTTCTACTGATGTGCACAAAGCCTTCTGGCTGCTCCCCGCCCCGGTGAGAATGTTCTGCAGCCGCCCCAAGTCACCCTGGATGTAGGAGGATAGACACCATCCTGGATTCCTATTTGCAGGCACAGAATCCCTTGCCTGTTCCCCACACTATCGAGTCTGAATAATTACTTCTGAAGTTATTCTGCTCGCACAACCTTCTGACAATGGGATTTCTTCCTGAAACAGTTGGACTTGGTTGAATTGCTTTGCTTCAGACAGTGGGGAGATTCTAATGAATCCTCATCAGGAATCCTCCATAACTGGGAAAGACGACTAGGCTTTCAATTTCACTCCAACACATTGCAATGTTGAGCGACAGGGAAACAGAAAGGGCACAATAGACTGTTCCTTCACCGATAAGCTACATTTTTTCCATCTGTAAGTTAAATCAGTAACATTATCAGACCCCAAACTGGACCACGTGAGCTTTCCTTGAACATTGTCCGAATTATATGACTCCAGCACATTCTCGATTCCAGCATTATTGCTGTTGTCGTACACAGAATCAATTCATAAACATTAAATGACCCTACTTGTTTTGAAGATGTGCTGGTATGTGCATACATAATGTAAAAATAAGCATTTCGTTTCTTCACAATATCTGTGCTAAGATGAGTATGTTTTATTCTTAAACAAATACAGAAATTGCGGGAAAAGCTCGACCTGTCTGACAGCATATATGAAGAGAAATCAGAGTTCAATTTTTCGGTCTGATAATCTTTCCTTTAAACCTGTCGAATTCTTAAAGTCTCACCCCTCCCCAACCCCAACCAATCTAGTTGAAACCCTCTCTTGCAGCAGTTGCAAACCTGCCTGCCAGGATATTGGTCCCCGGTGAGAACGTTCTGCAGCCGCTCTGAGACATCCTGGGCCCTGGCATGTGGGAGGCTACACACCATTTCGGATTCCCATTTGTAGCCACAGAATCTCCTGTCTCTTCCCCTCACTATCGAGTCAGATAATTACCTCTGTAGTCATTATGCTTGCACAACCTTCTGACAATGGGATTTCTTCATGAAACCTTTGAATTTGGCTGAATTGTTTTGCTTCAGGCAATGGGGAGATTCCAATGAATCCTCATCAGGAATCCTCCATTAGTGGGAAAGGCGACTTTTTTTTTCCCTCCCACACATTGCTGTGATGAGCGACAGGGAAACAGAAAGGAGCAATAGAATGTTCCTCCACAGTGCGGCTACATTTTCCATCTGTAAGTTAAATCAGTAACGTTAGCAGTCCCACACTGGACTCTGTGAGCTCTTCTTGAACATTGTCCGATCTATATGACTCCATCACATTCTCGAATTTAGGTCAGTGTGTTATTGCAGAATCAATTCATTAAGAATAAATGGTCCTACTTGTTTTGAAGATTTGTTAATTAGTGCTTGCAAAATATAAAAATAAGTGTTTCATGTCTTTCCAATATCTGTGTTAAAATTAATATTCTTAAACATATACAGTAATTGCTGGAAAAGCTCAGCCTGTCTGTCAGCATGTAGGAAGAGAATTCACAGTTCAAATTTTCTGTCCAATAACCTTTCCTTTGAACCTGACTTATTCTAAAAGTATTTCCCCAGTTTTATTTTCCCACGGAAGAAGAAATATCCATCCGTTATTCACCAACTACACTCTTCTCAAGATCTTATATGGCCAATAAAACATCTTTCATTCTCAGTATGAACTGTTAATTCTTCATAACAGAATGCCTTCATCCCAAGAACGAGTGAAGGGCAACATCTTTGAAATGTTTCTAAACCTTTTTTTTCAGTTTAGGCAATTATAACTACACATAGTACATCAGATGTGATCTCAGCAATGCCCTGCACTGATGCAAAAACATGGCTTAGATCATACCCAACACCCCTTGCACGAAACAGAATCATTCCATTTCCCTTCCAAATCACTTGCAACATCTTCAGAGTAATATGATGTGATTCATGTACGAAGAACACAAATCCCTCTGTAACACTGAGTTCTGCATTCTCCCTGCCTTTAAATAATTTTCTGCTGTTTTGTCTTTTCCATGAAACAAAAAGTTCCCATCACCTACATTGCACTGATTTTGTTTTTGCTGAAGGTTTGCTCACAGCCGTCTTCTGTCTCGATGCCATTGCAGATACACCCGTCTACCGCTCTCTGTATCCCATTGCAGACGCGCTGCCGTACCTCTGAAGGTATCCCATTGTATACTCTCTGCCACCCACTGTCTGTATCTCATTGCAGATGCTCAGCCCTCCCCTTGTCTGTATCCTAATGCACATGCTCTGCCCTCCTCCTGTCTGTATCCCATTGCAAACGCTCTGCCCTCTCCGTCTGTATCCCATTGCAGACTCTCTGCCCTCTCCCTGTCTGTGTCCCATTGCAGACACTCTGCCCCTCCCCTATCTGTACCCCATTGCAGATGCTCTGCCTTCCACTATCTGCATCCCACTGCAGACTCTCTGCCCTCCCCGTCTGTCTCTCATTGCAGACGCTATGACCTCC
The DNA here is from genome assembly GCF_020745735.1 of Hemiscyllium ocellatum. Taxonomy (NCBI): domain Eukaryota; kingdom Metazoa; phylum Chordata; class Chondrichthyes; order Orectolobiformes; family Hemiscylliidae; genus Hemiscyllium; species Hemiscyllium ocellatum. Next base: position 10,185 of record NW_026867829.1, read on the forward strand.
AATGTCTGTATCACATTGCAGACGCTCTGTCCTCCCCTATTTGTCTCCCGTTGCAGATGGTCTGCCCTCACCTGTCTGTCTCCCATTGTAGATGCTAGGCCCTCCAACGTCTATATCCGATTGCAGACTCACTGCCCTCACCTGTCTGTCTCCTATTGCAGATGCTATGCCCTCCAATGTCAAAACCCTTTGCAGATGCTCTGCCCTCCCCTGTTTGTCTCCCACTGCAGATGCTCTGTCCTCCCCTTGTCTGTATCCCATTGCAGACGCTCTTCCCTCCCCTGTCTGCATCCCTTTGGAGACGCTCTGCCCTCTCCCTGTATCTATCCCATTGCAGACGTCCTGCCCTCCCCTCTCTGTATTTCATTGGAGGCGGTCTGCCCTCCTATGTCTGTATCTCATTTCAGATGTTCTGCCCTCCCCTGTCTGGAACCCATTGCAGACTCTCTGCCCGCCCCCTGTCTCTATCCCATTGCAGACGCTCTGCCCTCCCCGGCTGTGTCCCGTTGCAGACGCTCTGCCCTCCCCCTGTCTCACCCCCATTCCAGACGTTCTGCCCTCCCGCTGTCTGTGTCCCATTTCAGACGGTCTGTCTCCATTTGACATCTTATTGAATGGCTATCCTGGAGCATGAGTAAACTGAGCTCCATCCTCTTCATCCAATTTATTTGTATGGTTTGTAATTTTTGATGACCTCACATAGATCCCTGAAGGATTCTACTAGTTACAGCTTTCCAAACACAAAATGAATAATGATCTCTACTCTGTATTTCCTGACAGCTACAGAGGGTGCCCCTGCTCCTGCATAACAGCCTGGGATGGTTATATGGCGTCCTCCTATGCTGTGTATTTTACTTGACTGCCTCATTCTATTCTTATCTATTCCCATGGATGGGCATTATGGCCTTCTCCTGCTGCGTTGTCACGATGCTGACGAGCTGAATGGAATCATTCTCTCCCTCTGTCACAGTCTTGAGGGTAAATTGACCGAACAACGTGTGAGTTAGGAGCAGCAGTTGGCCATTCGGACCCTCCAGCCTGTTGCTTAATTTAGAAACATCACGGCTGGTCTGACTGTAGCTGACCACTCCCTCTCCTGTCTGCTCCCAATAAACATTCCCTCCCCTGTCCATCAAAGATCCGTCAAGGTCAGCCTTGAATAACCTCAATGACCCAGACTTCACTGTTCCCGGGGGATGAGAACGCCACAGATCGCACAATCTAAAGGAGAAAGGAACAACATTATCTCAAATGGAAATGGGAGACCCCTTTCATTTTAAACTGTGTTAACCTCACAGCAAGTCACCTCCTCTATTCACAAACAAGGGCACAGCAAATAGGAACAAGCATATACCATTCAGCCCCTCAAACCTATCCCACAACCCCATTGACTGTTCAGTCATGTATTTATCAAACTTAGCTTCTACTGAACCATTGGAAGATAATTCTGACACCTTAAGGCCACAGAGATAGGAAATTAGAATTAGGCCATTTGGCCCAACAGGTCTACTTTGCAGTTTGATCCTGTCTGGAGTGTTTTTCAACACAATTTCCCCGCCTTCTCACTGTAACTCTTGATCGTGGTTTTAATCTAACCTTTGTCATAAAGACATGGTTGCAAAAGTGTCTCTGTATGTATGTGTGATTGCGTGTGTGCTTCTGTGTATATTGTTTAATGGCAGGAGACAGGGTGGTGGTGGATGGTTGTTTTTTTGAACTGGAAGCCTGTGGGCAGTGATGATCCAGAGGCAAAATTGTTGGGTCCACTTTTGTTTGTCATCTATACAAATGATTTAGATAAGAGTTAAACAAGGCGTATTTCGCAAATTTGTGGATGACATCGAGTTTGGGTGACAGTAAAAGGTGTTTGTATAATGAAGAACAACTGAAGATTACAAAGAGATATTCATTAATTAAGTCAATGATTCATAGAGATGTGCAACAGGGAAACAGACTCTTCAACTCGTTCATGCCATCCAAATATTCGAAATTAATCCGCTCCCATTTGCCAGCATTTGGCCCATGTCCCACTAATCATAAAGCCACCCAGTTGCCCTTTAAATGCTGTAATTGTTCCAGCCTCCACCAATTTCTCTGGCAGCTTATTCCATAGAAGCACCACCCTCTGCAGCAAAAAAAAGTTGCTCTTCATTGTCTTTCAAATATTTCTCTTCCCACCTTAAATATATAAATTCTAGTTTTAGACTGTCCTACCTTGGGGGGAAGGAACCTTGACCACTCACCCTATCCATGCCCTTCATAATTTTATAAACCTCTAGAAAGTGTAAATGTTACTCCAATCAAGGCGATGGCTGTGCTTTCAGTCATCCTGAGTCTAAATTCTCAAATTCAGTAGTCGTACCTCTTCCTTCTCCATCAAGGCACGATTCCAAAAAAGTTTAATCAACTTGTTCAGATATATTGTGAAACAGCTCTGTGGGAGTTGAAACTAGAATTTACGGCACAGTGATAGGGTCACTACTATCATTCAGCATTATCCCCTAAAGCTGATACGTGGTGCTCCTGTGTGTTTTTTCTTCAGCCTGTTGTAACATGCTGTGATACACCTCCACAGGACATGAATACACACCACTTTCTCCAGAGATATGGGCACTACCACACATTCACGAACTGGAATCGAACTCTGAGTTCCAGCTCAGAAACGTGGACACAACCCACTACACAAGACCTAAACCATGCCCAGATTTTGTGTATTTTTTAAGTGTATGGATTTATTAAATTCTGGTTAACATTACCAAATTATACAGGGGACATTTCTCATTTTAAGAAAGTACAAGTTATCAGCCTCAACTATAGGATGTTGAGTGCATTCGCTGTGCCATTGAGATAAACTATGAACATCTTTATTGCTTGGCTATGATTTCCGGTTTAAATGGCTGTTATCAGTAGTGTACTATATCAGGGAAAGAAATCCTGCAAACGCACTCTGCACTATGAAGGATCTCGAGTAGATATCAATACTGAACACCAGAGACGAGGAAAGAGCACAATTCTGGGCCCAAAACACCGGTTACTATTTCAAATCTCTAACATGTGGCTTTCTCCTTCCTAAAATCATGATGTCATACAAGATAACTGTTCACTATCCAGCTTCTCCTTACCCACACCTCCCTCAGCCTGCGCAAGGCAAACCAAGCTCTGCATCTTAGGGAAAGTCAAGGCTGTTGTTTGTGGACCTAATGGTAAGGGGAGTGTCATTTTAATCCAAAGGGGGAATGTAGAGGGGGTAGTGATATCACTCACTTGGCTGATGTGTGGCAGATGGAGTTTAACTTGGATACATGCAAGGTATTGCATTTTGGTAAATCAAACAAGGGGAGTGTTTGTACAATTAATGCTGGGCTTTGGTAGCTGTGTTGAAAAGAGGGATCCGGGGCGCAGGTATAATTCGTTGAAGTTTGTTCTGCAGGGTGTTTAAGGTTACTTCATTGCTCAGAACTTTCAGATGAGATGTTGAGAAGTAATGCTGAGGTTGTGCAGAACACTGATGAAGCCTTTTCTGTTGTACTGTGTGCAATTCTAGTCGTTATGTTATAGGAGGGATATTATTATGCTGGAGAGGGTTGGGAAGAGATTTACCAGCTTGTTAACATGAACACTTCATCTTCTTCCTCGGGAACCTACAAACACAAGACATGAACATTGAATTGACCAGTTTCCAAACCACCCTCACCCACCTAGATCCCAAATCCAACTCTCCAACTCAGATCCGCCCTCTCGAGGTGACCTACCTGTCCATGTTCCTTCCCACCGGCCGCTCCAAACTTCCCAGAGACCTATCACTATCGCCTCCCACCTTCATCCTCGTGTCACCTACCTTTCCCCAGCCTCACCCCACCACCCATTTTCTCTCAGCCCTCTTCCCCATCCCCAGTCATGAAGAAGGCTCCTGACTGAAAAGTTGACTCTCTTGCTCCTCGGTTGTTGGATGTCCAGCCGTGCCTTTCCACCACCACACTTTATCTACACAGAATTCTCCAGCATTTGCAGTCCCCATTGTCTCTTACCTATAATTCTCTGTTAACATAATGTCATTGCCTTTTGTAAACGCCCATAGTCTAAGGGATATTTTCTTCACGAATGTGAACGATAGAACTTCTCTCAATGTTTTATTGATATTGTAATGCCTGAGCAGCAGGTACAGGATGTATGCTTCCATTTATAAATAAGGAATGAAATTCATGTTCTGATAAATCTCCAGTATTACTCCCATATCGAAGGCAGATTGAATTGAATTGACCTACAAGCCTCAACATTCGTTCCCCCAGTCACCTTCACATATCCCTATCAGAATGTGTAAATATTAATCGTTATTTTGAATTTTAATAAGATAGTATTGAATTGAAACGGGTTAACTGGAACCATTAGCTCAGCGAATGTTATTGATGTCAGTCTCCGTGGATCCTAAATATGCCATGGGAGGATTTGCCTCTTCTATTAATTTAGGATTCGGTTCTATGTGTTATACCATAGTATGAGCAGGAGCTCACCGACAGCACTAACAGGAATCAGCTACTCCAGAGAGAGGGGGAGGAGAGATCATAATCTGAAAACATTAGACTGGAATGTTCCAACAATGGACATGAGTTTATCCTCTGGTCTTTACAAATTTCCCAGCCTGGGATATCATTAGCTTGGTGGATCTATAATCTTCTGCTGGTTATTCAAGCTGGTTACTATCCCATCCTTGCTATAGTTGGTGTTTCTGGTAAGACATTCTATCTGCTCATTAAGCCAGGTTATACTGAATAAGTGCCCATATAATTTAAAATTTAGAAAGGTGGAACACAACATTTTCAGCTCCAATGAAATATTCCATTTCACAAAATGGTATCGAGCAAATTACTCATGACAAATTACTCACCAATATGCGAGGAGAACCAGACTGTTCTCAAACTCCATAATCCTTCTCGCCCTGCACAGATATACATTCCCATATCCTCCCCACTCACGAATACTGTCCAATCCCACCATCATGATATCCCCGTCTCCTCCTCCGCCTCATTGCATCTTCTGAATAAACCATCAATTGTGTCTTTGTTCAATCTGGACACATGTTATCAAGTCCCTTCTGACCAATGTTAATTACAGAATAATTGCACTTGCGTATGTTGAACTTGTTCACTGCACAGAATCTGTCAGTCAGACAGGCACTGCATGCTGCTTAAGACATTGCACATAATCTAGAGGTACAGAAAAATAATCTGTTGCTATCTCATGAAGGAAATTATTGTAATTGAAATGAAACTATTATCATTTGTGAGAAAAAGCCCATCTGCTTGCATCATGTCCTTCAAAGAAATCAATGGGTTATCCTTCCCCAGTCAGGTCTGTGCAAACTCACAGCAATTTGTTTTATTCTTTACTGTCCTGTGCAACAGTTGAACCAGTCACTCAGTTCAAGATCCTTATAACATGCTGGCCTGGCCAAGGCTGCACACATCCCGTGAGAGAAGAACAAAGGTAAATTTAGCTCTCTTCCTGTGCCTGTTTTCTTTATTCCTACTATCATTTCCATTCAGGTAGGTGACCATTCCCTATATCAAGTCAAATCTTTCTGACTGAGTCTATCCCCAAGAGTGATGGGCATCTCCACGGGCACCTCTGCTGCTGGCTTTAATGATGCTGACATACAAATATAAGAAACTTTTAAATTCCTCATCAGTGGCAGTGCATAGAGACGGAATGGGGTTTTACATCATAATAAAGAAATGGAGACCGGTAAGTGAGGGAAAGGAATTATTATGATCATCGCTGAGATTGTTGTTGAGGCAGTATTTGGGTACTGTGGATAGATTTTCTCTCCTTTAAAAGGAATGATCTCATTGCAACGGAGACAGTGCAAAGGAATTTCACCAGAGTAATCCCTGGGCTGATGGTAAAAGAAGAGTGAGTGTAGGTTAATCTGTAGCACTGTCAGAGAATAAGAGGTCATTGCATTGAAACTTGATATAGATGGACAATCACTCGTTATGTTCTACACAGACACTGAGAAGATGATAAATTTCATGGCTTGTGTTTTTTTTATTTTACTCGGGATGTATGATTCTGGATATTTAATTCTCTCTGAGGATAAAATCTTCAATCAAATCCTGCTTTGATATCCGGCTCAATCCCTCAAACCTGAGCAGATCAGTTAACCCCATTTGTTAATGTTAATAGGATGGTATCTGTCTGGAGAGTGTTTTCTTCTCATTGAGGGTAGTGAATGTCAGCAATTCTCAGCTCTAGAAAGTTAAGGGAGCTAGATCACTGCAAGTATTTAACGAGGAGATGGATTGATTTTTGACCTGTCAGAGTGCTGAAGGGTGTGAAGAATTGGCCATTAAAATGGAGTTAATGCCAACAGTCGGTGAGACATGATCACATAATGGCATGGGCATCCGAATTACCTACACCTGTTTCTTATGTTCTTGTATTCTGTTTTTGGAAAGTGAATGGTTGCAATTTTCCTGGAAGTGCTGTTATTGAATGTTGAGGACATTGAGAGATATGTATTCTTTGAGCCATCTGTGGGAGGGAAATGGGCCAGATATTCACAGTGAATCTGGATCTACAACATGACCAACAAATGAAACCCCAGTTTCAGTGAGGAGACACTCTGTAAAGAGATGGGAGGCCTCTTTCGTAACCAGCCTGGATTTGCCATCACATTTTTCAATCCACACCAAACCACGCAGTGTTAATGACTGAATGGTATCCTGTGTTACTGCGGACCAGGTATTTGGAGTAAGTGGTCTCTATCTGCTCCTGTTCAGAGTGGTTGTAAGGAATGAGTGGAACATAGTACATATGACTGAGGAGCAGGAGTGGGTCATTCGACACTTTGTCATTGTTCGAACAGACAGTAAGGTCATGACTGATCTGATTGTGGTCTCCGCAACACTTTTCTGTCTGTCCACAATTTTTCTCCATTCACATGTCTGTCAACTGTTGAATAAACTCAACTTTGAATAAATGCCAGGGAACTGCACAAAGTCAATGTGCACAGGCCGCACAATTCTGGAAGGCACCAGACATTTATCTGACAAGAGCTTTATAGAGCCTCAGAAGTACGTCCCTGCTTTAACAGTCTTGTTCCTATCCAATTAATTCTGCTGCAGTTTATCATTTTTGATTTGTTCATTGAATGTGTCTGTTGTTGATAGGCCAACATTTATGGACCATGTGTAATTACGCTGGAAGTGGTGGTGATGAGCTGCCATTTTGGGACGAAACTTCGGGGGAAAATAATTCCCATTTGAACAGCCCCATGAGAATTTCTCATTCCTACTCTGACCACTGTTGGAAGGTCAATGTTTCCTTTACCAGCCCCACGTCTCCACTGGTTACAACAGATTTGAAGTGTAACCTAGGTCATTTTCCCGAAAAATGTGAGACAGAGAGACACACGTACAAGACGAAATAGAATAAGGGAAGGTTTTCAGAGTTGCATAGTAGTCGAACTCATATCAAATGGAAAAGTGATAATGTGTCCCAACTGCTATTCTGTCTCGGATATTATTCTACTCAAAGAAACTTCAGATATGAAACGTCTTCCAGGAACAGTTGGATTTGGCAGAATTTCCTTTCCTTCGAGCAGTGGAGCGATTCCCATAAATCCTCAACAGGAATCCTCCATGTTTGGTAAAGATGACTCAGGGATTTTTTACTCTCGCACTTTGCTGTCCGGAGGGTCAAAATGATAGAGAGGTAGCAATCGGCTGCGGCTTACAACCATAAGATCATCGGACATAGGAACAGAAATTAGGTCATTCAGCCCATCGAGTCTGATCCACCATTCAATTATGCCTGACAAGTTGCGCATCCACATTCTCCTGCTTTCTCCCTGTAACCCTTGATCTCGTTGATACTCAGGAACCTATCTATCTCTGTCTTAAATATATTCAATGACCTGATCTCCACTGCCTTCTGTGAAAATGAATTCCATTGATTCTCCATTCTCTGGCTGAAGACATTTCTCCTTATCTCCATTCTAAAAGGTTTTCCCTTTACTCAAAGGCTGTGTCCTTGGGTCTTAGAGTCTCCTACCAATGGAAGTCTTCTCAACATCCACACTGTCCAGGCCAGTCAGTATTCTGTATTCTTCAATTAGATCTCCCTCATCCTTCTGAAGTCCATCAAGAGCAGACCCAGCGTCCTCAAACGTTCTCATATGTTAAGCATTTCATTCCTGGGACTATTCTCATGAACGTCCTCTGAAGCCATTCCAAGGCCAGCACATCCTTCCAGAGATATGGGGCTCAAAACAACGCACAATACTCCAAATATGGTCTGACAAGAGCTTTATAGAGCCTCAGAAGTACGTCCCTGCTTTAACATTCAAATCCTTTCAAAATAAATGCCAACATTGCATTTGCCTTCCTAACTATTGACTCATCCTGCAAGTTTACGTTGAGAGAATCTTGGCGTAGAACTCCCAAGTCCCTTTGCACTCCAGACATCTGAATTTTCTCCCCATTTAGAAAGTAGTCCATGTTTGTATTCTTCCAACCAAAGTGCATGTTCCCACAATTTCTCACTTTGTATTGCATTTACCACTTCTTTGCCCATTATTCTAACCTGCCCATATCCTTCTTGAGCCGACCTGTCCCTACACCTATCATTGTATCATCTTCAAATGTAGCCAGAATGTCTTCAGTTCCTTCATCTGGATCGTTAATGTATAAAGTGAAAACTTGTGGTCCCAACACTGACCCTTATGGAACACCATTTGTCACCGATTGTCAACCTGAGAAGGACACTTTTATCGAACTCTTTGCTTCCTGCAAGACAGCCAAACTTCTATCCATGCTAGCACCTTGCCTCTAAAACAATGGGCACTTGCCTTACTCAGTAGCTTACTGTCGGCACATTGGCAAAGACCTTCTGGAAGTCCAGGTGGATGACATCCATTGGCTTTCCTTGTTCTAAGCTGCTCATTACGTCCTCAAGGTTTTCTAACAGATTTTCCAGGCATGACGTCCCCTTGATGAAAACATGCTAACTTTGTCCTACTTTACCATCCACCTCCAAGTATTAAGAAATCTCATCCTGCACAGTGGATTCCAGGATCTTACACACACCAAGTTTAGATTAATCAGTCTGTAAGTTTCCGCATTTTGCTTTACTCCCTTTTTAAACAAGGGTACCACGTTAGAGATTTGCCAGTCCTCTGGGAATCTCCCGGATTTGCACGAGTCCTGAAAGGTCACGACCAATGCCTTCACTGTGTCATCAGCTATCTGCCTCAGAACTCTGGATTGGAGTCCATCTGGTCCAGGTGATTTACTTACCGTCAGGCCATTCAGTTTTTCCCAGCACTTTCTCATTGGTGATGGCCACCATTCCTAGCTCTGACCATTCATTCTTTTCAATTTTTGGGATATTACTCGTGTCTTCTAGCGTGAAGACTGACGCGAAGTAATTATTCAGTTCCTCAGTCATTTCCTTGATCCACACTACTATCCCTCTAGTGTCAATTTCTAGCGATCAAATGCCCATTTTTGCCTCTCGTTTGCCTGTTATGCATGGAAACATGCTCTTACAATCTTTCTTTACATGATTGGCTGATTTACTCTCATAGTTAATTTTCTAACTCCTTATTTATTTTTTCGTTGTTCTCTGTTGGTCTTTGCGAGTGTTACAACATTGTGGTGAACCCCTCTGTTAATTAAAGAGAACACCCAGGAAAGCTCACCTCACCTCGTAGTCTATTAGAATATGAGTGACAGAAAACTCCCACATTTCACTATTTAAAGAAAATAAAGTCAATTTAATTTTTTAACTCTAAAAGTGAACATTACACAACAACTATTCACAAATCTAATCCCCCAACAATTGCTTATTATCTGACTCCAACTCAATAAGATTATGCTGTTTCAATAAGACACTGATGAAGATTACAGCAATTTAATTTCAAAACCGCACAGCCACAGCTATCCTCTGTGACCTCACTCTTCCGGCTGTTGAATTCTCTGGATCGTCAAATTTCTGTTTACTGTGAATAAGTTTCATATGAACAAATATCTTTGATAGAGAATATTTCCTAATGTCTTCCAGAGCAAGATGGTTGATACACAGGCTTCTTCTATCTCAATAGCATTTTCTCTCTCTCCAATTTTCAAAATGTCCGCATTTTTAAATCGTCTTTCTGGTTCGATGTTGGTAAAACGATAAATTCAAACTCAGTGTGCATTCAGTGTCAGAGAGAGTGAAGGAAAGAGAGTGCTGCATACAATAGTGAGAGTGCTGGAGCAAGAGCCTTGTTCTGGTGTAGGTGCTATAACAGATATGTCAAAAGTGAGGAATGTAGATGCTGAAAACAAGATTTACATCGGAGTGGTGCTGGAAAAGCACAGCAGCTCAGGCAGCATCCGAGGTGCAGGAAAACCGACGTTTCAGACAAAAGCCCTTCATCAGGAATATAGCAGACATACAGTGAGTGTGATGGAGTAGAGAGAATGCAGATACACTTGCCCTGGCAGAGCGGGGAAGGTTATTGATTTTTGTCCTGTATTGATGAGCATTTCTTCGGATCATCTCATCATAGGGGTGAGCCTCCCCAATGTCATGTCCACGTCTGTCACTAATAACACCACAGATCACATCCATCAGCTTCTTCAGAATCAGTTTGCGACGATCTTGTAAACAACAAGGACGACACAACATTGGTGCCTTACATATCTAAACTAAAACTGTTGTGCAAATTTTGAGCATTCTATGCTCTGGAAATTAGATACACAAGTATTGTCAGTATTGCAGAATACTGGATGATCTAAAATTGCATCAAAACTGCGTTAACTAAATGATTGCTAATGCTGTGAAAAATAAATTTCATAAGTTTTTATGAGGTAGGTTGAAGAGTATATTGTGAATCAAACTAGAGAGCAGGTTATTTCGGGTGTGGTGTTGTGAGGTCACAAGGACTGGTTAATGATCTTGATCTTAAGCAGCTTTTGAGGAATCGTGACATTAATATGTTGCATTTTACACGGCGTCTGCATGCAATATACAACTTTTGAACATTACACTCAAATATCATGGAAGCACGGAAACGAGAGGGTCAAGTGAATTGGAAAAATACAATATTACATTTAGTGTGAGCCAAATAATGTTTGTTATTGATAGAAATACTGCAATGTCTGAAAAATACGCACATATCACTAAGTTACAAACACCAAACAAAGGGAAGATGACTCAGTGATGGTTAATGTAAGAATTAAAGATTGCGTTAAATCAAAGGAAGTAGGTTCAGGAGAATTCCAGATATTCTGGAAACCTGAACATTCGGAGAGATTTACTTTTCCGAAAATAAGGAAGGAGAAAGTGTTAAGGAAATCAAAAAGCACATGAATACAAACAAACGGGAAACACACAGACTGCTTATATCTACAATCCATATACTAAAGAAAACAAAAGCAAGGTCAAATGTGGAAATTTGTCAGGTATAGGGGAATTTATTGTGGGGAAAAAAAGAAAAAGGGCAGATAAACTATCCAGTTACTTCACATCTGTCTTCAAGGAGAAAGCTCCAGCAAATCTCTGAGGTATAGCGGGTGGTCAATTGGGACTTGTGGAACTAAAGACATAAAGTCAATGCGTATCAGCAACAAGGTAGTATTTGAAAGTGAAGCTAGATTGATCATTGCTAAGTCTGATGGGCCAGATATACTTCATCTCAAAATGTCAGCAATAAAACAGCACATTAATTGAACTCTCGGTGACTCTGTTTTCTTTTCATGTAGATTATGCAAAGGCTATAAGTAGATAACTGGACGGTAGTAAATATGATCCAACTATAGACGCAGGCAAGAAGAGATAATGCAGATGACTGCAAACCAATTAATTAGATATCTCCAAGGAAACAGTTGGAATCTACTATATAAGATGATATTGGGCATTCAGAAATGAATAGCAACATTGCAGAGAATCACTATTTATTTCTGACAGAGAAATCATACCTGACAAACTTCGGAATTGTTTGAAGTTGTTTCTTGCAGGATAGGCAATGGACAACCAGTGAAAGTGGAGCATTTGGATTTTCAGAAGTATTTCTGTAAGAACTCACACAGTGAGTTCGTAAATGCAATTAACGTGAATAGTATTTGGAGGAATACCTGTAATTGGAAAGTTAAAGTTAGGTTGGCCTTCGTTTAAGGGAATCTGAATATAGCTGTAGAGACATCATTAAGCAGTTTGCATAGAGTGTTGTTGAGTGTATACTTTGACAATTGTGCACAGTGTTGGTGACCCAATATAAGAAAGAGTAAGAGACAGAGGACGTGCAATGGACATTCTTCAGATTAATCCCTCAGAGGACAAGATTTTCTGATGGGGGGACTTGTCTTGTAACCTCGCCAGTTTCAAAGAACAAGAGGTGATCACAATGAAATTTGGAATATCTACGAAACATGTGACAAGGTGGAAATAAACAGAATGTTTCTCTGGCTGTCTACTCTACATTTAAGGAAAATAATGGCAGGTTAATGGACAGGGCATTTAAGAGCGCAATAAGGATGAAATTCTTCACTCGGAGGGGACTGACGCATGCAGGGCCATGGAAACCTGCTGGCAGAGCAAGATTGGTGCGAATCCCCAGATATTCTACAGGTATGTCATCTGGAACAGAATAACCAGGGAACAGGTAGGACTATTAGTGACTTGCCAAGTTGAATCCAAATGCAACGTCGTGTTAGAAGGCTGTTTGTGTGTCTGGTGTACCGCAGATATCAGTGCTGTGTCCCTTATTATTCGTGGTAACCATAAGTGATGTGAATGTGACGTGGGTAGGGGGAGTGTGATTAGCAAGTTTGTGTTGGAAACAAAGATTGACCAGTTGGTTGGGAGTGAGGAGGACGGCCTTATATTACAGGAAGATACTGGTGGATTGGTCAGATGATAACAATCAATGGCAGATGGAATGTAACACTGATAAATATGAGGTAATGCACTTTGGAAGAACAGTGGAGAATTCAATGGATGGCTGCACACCAGGAATCTCAGTGTGTGCTTCTCCACACATCTTTGAACGTGACTGGATGTGATCGTTGATGAGTTAAGCAGGACAGTAGTCTTTGATCGTTGACCCAAAGACTATAAGAGTTATATAGCACATTAGTAAGGCCAAATTAAATACTGTGTGCAGTTCTGGGAGCTCATGATGTGATTGTATTGGATAAGGTGCAGAGGAAATTCACTGAGGTGTTCCCTGGGATGGAACATATGAGCTGTGGAGAGGGGCTGGATTAACTCGGGTTGTTTCCATTGGAGCAGAGAAAGTTGAGTGGGTAATTAATTCAAGTTTAAGATTACAAGGGGCATGGAGAGGGTGAACATAAAACAGCTATTCTTTTTAGTCAAAGTGTCAGCTTCCTTACAGTCAGAAAGCATGGAATGGAGAATGGAGAACAGAGAAACATGACACAACTACTTCACTTCTGTCTTCACAGAAAAAGGCTTAAACAAAGCCTTCCCAGCAATAGGAGAAAACCTGAGACTGAGGAGTAAAGAATATAGTATTAAATTAGTAAACAACCTAATTTGGGGAAATTATTGGAACTGAAAATAATGGGCATAGAAAAAAAAAACAAACATTAGTGAAATGGGAAACATATTTGAGAAACTGACTGATAGATTATTTACAGAAAAGCAATAGAGGAACAGAAGTTGGATTTTCAGCAAGATTTTTAATAGAGTTTCTTTTGGCTAAGATCAAGGGTCTGTTCATATCAGGATGGATGTCGAGTTGCGAATCATCACAGCTCGTCGAGATCATCGCTGGATCGTGATTGGATATTGAAGGTTTGTTTGGTTGTGCTGCCCTGCTCTTTGTGGATCTTCCTGCTGGCTTCTGCCTAACGCCAACTCAGGGACCAACCAAGCGAGGAGCTATGGCCTCAGCAGCCGCCCGCAGCCCAGGCCAGGGCATTCGCAACACAGTCAGGGTGACTGTGAAGAAGGTGGAGGATCGTACACCTGTCGATCAGATGGTGTTCGTGAAGATGATTTTGTTTTAGGGCAGCGAGTTTGGAGCAGCTGACGTGTGCTGAGTGCAGGTACCATGAGTGAATCCATGAGGAAAGGCATCATCACCCTCATCTACAAGCGGAAGGGGGAGAGGGAGGAACTCAAAAATTGGAGACCAATCTCACTGTTGAATGTGGATTACAAAATTCTGTCAAAGGTAATTGCAAACAGGGTCAGGTCTGCTCTGGGGTCGGTGATTCACCCTGGCCAAACCTGTGCTGTACCGGGTAGGAAGATTGCTGAGAGTCTCGCACTCCTCAGGTATACGATCGTGCAGAACATAGGATTGGACACCTGCCTGATCAGCCTGGACCAGGAGAAAGCCTTTGACAGGATATCACACAGGTGAGAGATGTTCTCTTCAAAAAGTCCTTTGGTGAGGCAATCTGCAATTGGATCAGACTGCTCTACACCAACATTGTCAGTGCAGTCTCAATCAATGGGTGGGAATCAGAGAGCTTCCCAGTCAGATCTGGAGTCAGGCAGGGCTGCCCTCTCTCTCCTGCCTTGTTTGTGTGCTGCATAGAGGCATTTGCCGAGCCCATCAGGAAGGATGTGAGCCTGAGAGGGGTGACTATTCCAGGCAGCAGGGGCCTGCAGGTTAAGGCCTCCCTGTAGATGGATGACGTCGCCGTTTTCTGCTCGGATCCGCTGTCCGTGCGCAGATTCATGTGCATATGTGACCAGTTCGAACGGTCCTCGGGGGCCAAGGTAAACCGAGGCAAGAGCGAGGCCATGCCTTTCGGAACTGGGCCGACTAATCCTCGATCCTCTTCACTGTCAGGACCGACCACCTGAAGGTGCTGGATATTTGGTTCAGGGTGGGGGGGTGGTGGGGTGGGGCTTTGGCGTGTGCCAAATCTTGGGAGGAGCATATCAGCAAAGTGAGGCAGAAACTGGGTAGATGGAAGCTACGGCAACTCTCCATCGCGGGAAAAAACCTGGTCATCAGGTGTGAGGCACTGTCATTGCTGTTATATGTGACACAGGTCTGACCTGTTCCCAGAACCTGTGCAGCTGCAGTCACTTCCAATTTATATGGAGGTCAAAGATGGACCGGTTCCGAAGGGACCCGCTGTACAAAGATCTGGGTAATGGGGGAAAAATACACCTAATGTCACCCTCACCCTGATGGCCACCTTTGCGTTTGGCTGCATCAAGCTGTGCAGGGATCCCCGGTACACAAACACCAATGTCACTGCATACTGAAGTTCTACCTGTCCTCGGTGTTGCGAAGGATCGGCCTGGCCTCGCTGCCGTGGAACGTTCTGAGTAGTTGGACCGTTCTGTATCACCTGACCTTCGTGGAGAAGTTTATGAAGAAAATCACCTTTGACCACAAGTCCATCAGGAAGTGGTCAGCACGTAATGTCCTTGAGACCCTTCGGAAAAGGAGAGGGGGGATCCTATTGAGCGATTCCCTGAGCAGACTGTCAACGCCATTTGGCAGAATGCTTCATCGCCAAACATTCCAACAAGCACCAAGACATGGCTTGGCTGGTGATGAGAAGGGCTCTGCCTGTGAGATCCTTTATGCACGCCCAGACACTCAGCTGCACCACACGCTGACCTCGAAGCGGCTGCGGGGGTGGGGGGAGGGGCGAGACTGTCACACACCTCCTTCTGGAATATGCCTACGCAGAAGATGCCTGGAGAGGAATGTAGTGGTATTTGTCCCGAGCAGCGCCGTGACATGGGACTCTGTGCTCTACGGTCTGTTCCCCGGGATGCACACCGAGACAAACATCAACTGTGCGTGGACGATCATCAACTCTCTGGTCCGAAACCTGTTGATCTTCCAGCTGAAGGAGTTGACCCCGACTGAGAGTTGCAGACTGGCACATTCCAAGGACCAGGACTACGGGTTGAGGGACGCACTGAAGCTTGGGGCAGCTACCGCCAAGGCACGGTGGGGAAAGACCACCGTGTAACATCTGCCTGCCTAAGAAGAACACGGGGCCCACGCAGTCATTTGGGCTCTGCTGAAGCCGCAGCTAAATATATGGACATAGACCTGTATATAAAAATGATAAATTCTGATCTCTGTATGTAAATGTTTACGTATGTATGGCATGACCAACTGTACAGACCATCAACGTATTTTATGAATAAAGTATACTTTTGAAATAAAAAAGCCGATGTGTGCTGCGTGCAGAATTATCCTGTGGAACGCTAATTTGATGTGACCTTTAGGAGCGTGAAGCACTGCGAGCAGCTCCTGAATGTCTTCAAGGAGAAGGAAGGGGAGTCTCTATTCACCACCTTGCCAGCGATCCTGTTGGGTGGGCGTCCTGCACAGAGCAGGGGTGTTAAGTTTCATATGTACAGCCCCCACGTCCCAGCAGCTGCTGTCCTCACCTTCCTGAGAAGATATGTCCACGTTGAGGCAGAAAGCACTGATGTGGTCGACCCTTTCAGGATCTGGACCAGCAAGCAGCAGGTCAGGGTAATCCTGAGGGTCAATGCTATGGGAACATCATCCACCCAACCTCCAGCTTTACATCGGAGGGGGCAGAGTGTACCTGACATATGCAGCCCAGCCAAAAGTGTGCTAAACCTGCGGGAGGTCAGGCCACACTGCGGCTGACTGTAAGGTCACTGTCGGAACTGCAAACAGGAGGGTCACCTGACCAAGGAATGCAAAGAGGCCAAGAACTATAATCTGTGTAGAGAGGAGACCTACCCAAGACGAGCATCCGCCACCTCCGCACAGATGGCCAGAGCTGCACGGCAAACGATAAACAAGGCACCACAAACCAGCAAGGGAACGGTGTCTGGTGGCACCAGGAAGGAAGGACAGTCTGGAGCGGAACGGCCAGCAGCCAGGTACAGTAGCTGATCCCAGAATCTACAGGACAGACGGAGGCAATGGAGGAGGAGTGAGCCATGGAGGCAGAGGAGTGGATTCGTATAAAAAAAAACAGGAGGGCGAAAACGTGTCAGGCCACCAAAACCTCCTACCAAAGGGGGAAATGACAGTTGCACGGTGAGGATACAGGCAGCTCTTCGGATGGTGAAGATGGGTGTCACGGTGGCACTGTGGTTAGCACTGCTGCCTCCCAGCGCCAGAGACCAGGTTTCAATTCCCATCTCAGGCGACGTTCTGTGTGTAGTTTGCACATTCTCCCCGTGTCTGCGTGGGTTTCCTTTGGGTGCTCCGGTTTCGGTGAATTGGCCATGCTAAATTACCTCTAGTGTTAGATGAAGGGGTAAAATGTTGGGGGAAGTGTGGGGGCGGGTCGGTGTGGACTTGTTGGGACGAAGGGCCTGTTTCCACACTGTAAGTAATCTAAGCTAATCAAAGATGTGCTCAAGGAGGGTCATCACCAGAATAAGAAACAGAGCGCTGCGGGGGAAAGGAGGGCAGAACCTCCCAAACAGGAAACGACGAACCCTCCGAGGTGACTGCCAAAGGCCACCTTTCACCAGGTGAAAACCAGGAGGTACCCACCGCCCCACAGCTCGAGGTAACTGGGAGCAGCAACCCTCTTCGGATCTGAGCTGAGGATTAGGGAAACCATTGTCTTCTTATTTTAAAGCCAGATTTGAGGAAGATCCTTTGGTATTCTCCCTTCAAGTTTTTGCTTGAATTAAAGTCCACTCCCTGCCCGTGCCCTGTCTGCCTCCAGAGTCTTTGTCCCTAGCTGGGGAATCTCGCTCCTACAATAACCAAGGACATACAGATCAGAGGGTAAACTAAAACAGACTGAGGCATACAGGCTACACCACAAATAGCATGTAAGAGGCAAGGTCAACGTGATTAAGATCAGCACTATTTGAAGTCAGAGATTCCATTCCTCAGTTTAATAATGGTTGGGAAGATGCTGTCATCAGCCGCTGGTTTGAGTGTTTAAGCTTCTGTACTGTCTGCCTGATGGAAGAGATTGCAGGTGATCCAGAGTGCGATGGGTCTTTGGTTGCCGTGTAAATGGAGTCAATGGACGGGAGGTTGGTTTCCTTCATGGTATGGGCTGTGCACACAACCTTCTGTCATTTCTGTTACTGGCCTGGGCTGGGCTGTTGCCACACCAGGCCATTTATACACCTGGATGGTTTGCTCTCAGTGGTGCATTTGTAGAAATTGGTGAGGATCCTTGTGAGCATGCCAAATGTCCTGAGCTACTAGAGAACGAAGAGGGGTTGTTGTGTGATCTCGACTGTCACATCTAACTGGGAAGTCCAGGACAGAATGTCAGTTATCTTCACTCCGAGGAACTTAATGTTGTCCACTATTTCAACTTCAGTTCCATTGATGCAGATGGGGGCATGTTCTCCTCCTTTCATTCTGAAGTCATTGATCAGTTGGTTAGTACTCACCGTTGAAAGAGAGGTTGGTCTCAGTGCAGCACGTCAGCAAGTCCTCTATTTCCATTCTGTATTTTGACTTGCCATCATTACGTATCTGTCCTACTATGATGGTGTTATCCGTGAACATGTAGATGGCATTCGTTCAAACTTTGGCAATACAGTTGTGGGTGTACAGGGGTATAGTAGGGGGCTGACGACACATCCTTTGGGATTTCAGTGTTGAATGTTATCATGGAAGATACACACTTATCTATTTTCACTGATTGCGTCCTGTGGGTCAGAAAGCTGAGGATCCAATTTCAGAGGGCGGAGCTGAGACTAAGGTCAGGGAGTTTTTTAATCAGTCTGAAGGGAATAATGGTGTTGAAGGAGAACCTATAGTCAATAAGCAGGAATATGACGTGGGTGTCCTTGTTGTCCAGATGTTCCAGGGAAATGACACCCGATATGGACACATTCCACTGTAGGGGATCGAGGCAGGCTGGTAGACTGGAACTAATGTGGGCCATGACAAGCCTCTCGAAGCACTTCGTGCACCCCCTGGCTGCTTCAACTCGAAAGAGAAATGTCCCAGCTTATCCAACCTCTCTCTATGACTCAGACCCTTGAGTCCTGGCAACATCCTTGTAAAGTTCCAGTTTAATACCATCCTTCCTATAGCAAGGTGATCAAAACTGAACATAATATTGAACGTGGAACTATTTGCAACTGTAGGTTTTGCTCTGCTGCCAATTATTATGGGCTGCGATATTATTTTCTTTTTGTGTTGTTCTGAAATCTTGTTATTAATTAAATCCGCTGATGGCAAACCCCTCTGGTGAATGTCCTTCTGACTGCTTGAATTGGAATTAATCTATTTTGTTTGGGCAGATATTTTGAGGCCGCTGCATATCAGAGAACAGGAAGAGATGATGGATGTTTGTGCAGTGTGTATCCTTAACTGGACAAGCTTGCCACTCCGGGCACCTAAAGCTTTTATTGTGGGTCAGAGTACTTCAGAATTGGTACTTCGCAGAAGGAAGCTATTCAGCCCCTTGTAGGAGAATCAACATCAAAGATTACAGCTCAGTAGCTGCAACATCCTTCAACACTTCCCACAGCTCCACCGACCTTATTGCGAAACGTAAATTTACTAACTCATCCTTCCATTCCCTCATTGAGGTCATTATCAAAACGACAAACAACAGTCGCCCCAAAACAGAGTTTTACAGTGTACCTCTAGCAACTGAACTCGAGGATGAACATTCGCTATCAACTACCATCCTCTGTCTTCTTTCAGCTAGCCAATTTCTGATCCAAACCACTAAATCATCCTCAATTCCACGTCTCTCTATTTTCTGGGAGAAAGTAAAGACGACAGACGTTTGAAATCAGAGTCGAAAGTGTGCTGCTGGAAAAGCACAGCAGGTCAGGCAGGATCCGAGGAGAACGTGAAGATTGCAGATGCTGGAGATCAGAACACTGATTCCTGATGAAGGGTTTGCAAATGAAACATCGACTCTCCTACTCCTTGGACGCTGCCTCATCTGTTCTGATTTTCCAACACCACACTCTCCATATTTTCTGCAATAGCCTTACATGGGGGACTTATCAAATTTTTGACTGAAATCCTTATACCTAATTTTACCCTCATCCACCTGTTTGGTCAACTTCTCAATGAACTCAGTAAGATTTGTGAAACATGACATAGCCTTCACAAATCCTTGTTGACTATCCCTAATCAAATGATTCCTTTCTAGATGTTAATAAATCCTATCTCGTATAATCCTTTCCAACAATTTACCCATAACCAAAGTAAGCCTGGTATATAACTACCAGGGTTGTCTCATCTCAATTTCTTGAACAAAGGGACATTTGCTATTGTCCAGTCTTCTGGCACTATTCCTGTAGACAATGGCGATGTAAAGATTCGAACCAATGGTTGTGTAATCTCCTCCCTAACTTCTCAGAGGATCCTGGAATTAATCCCATCTGGCCAAGGGGACTTATCTATTTTTACACTCTTTAGAATTGCTAACATCTCCACCTTACGAAATTCAATCCCATCTAGTGTAATAGCCTTTACTCCATATCGGCCTCAACAGCATTGTCTTTCCATTGTGAATGCTGATACAAGTATTTATTTAGTGCCTGTCCTATCTCCTTGGACTACACACACAACTTCACACTACTGTCCTTGATTGGCCCTAATCTTAATTTGGTCATTATTTTATTCGTGACATTCTGATACAAAGCTTGAGGGTTTTCCTGGATCCTACTTGCCAAAGACTTCTCATGCTCTCTCTTGGCTATTCTTAGCTTTCCTTCAGTCCTTCCCGGTTAACTTGTAACTCTCAAGCATCCGAACTGAGCCTCACGTTTCATCTTTACATATGCCTCCTTCTTCCTCTTGACAAGAGATTCAACTTCTTTAGTAAACCACAGCAGCCTCGCTCGACCACTTCCTCCTTTCCTGACAGGTATAAACTTATCAAGGACACACAGTAGCTGTTGTTTGAAAAAGCTCCACATTTCAATTGTGGCCATCTCCTTAAGTTTTCTTCCTCATGCTATGTATCCTAAAACCTTTCCTAATCGCATCATAATTGGCTTTCTCCCAGCTATAACAGTTGCGCTGGGGTATAGACCTGTCCCTTACCATCGCTAAGATAAACATAACTGAATTGTGGCCACTATCAGCCAAGTGTTCACCTACCTCCAAATCTAACACCTGATCTGGTTGATTACCCAGTAGCAAATCCAATTTGGCCTTGTACCTTGTTGGCCTATGCACATAACGCGTCAGGAAACATTCTGCACACATTGGTCAAAAACTGACCCATATAAAGTAATTGAACTGAAGCGTTTCCAATCAATATTTGGAAAGGTAAAATCTTCCGTAACAAATACTCTGTTATATTCGCTCCTATCCAGCATCATCTTTGTAATCCTTAGTCTAAATCTCTGGAACTTTTCAGAGGGCTATAGAGAACTGTCAACAGGGTGATCTCTCCATTTTTGTTTCTAACCTCTTCGCATACTAACTCAGTAGACGAGTTCTTATCAAACATCCTTTCTGCCAACGTAATATTGCATTTGATTAACAATTCCACCTCCTCCCCACCATTTTTAGTTACTTCCTGTTCTTAATGAAGCATATAAACCCCGGACCCTCAAACGATCAGTCCTGTCCCTGCTCGATCCATTTCTCCAAAATGGCCACAACATTTGTGAAAATCTTTGTAGCTCGGGTGCTCGTTGTTGTGGTTCTGTTCGCCGAAATGGGAATTTGTGTTGCAAACGTTTAGTCCCCTGTCTAGGGTCATCCTCAGTGCTTGGAAACCTCCTGTGAAGCGCGTCTGTGATATTTCCTCCTGCATCTATAGTGGTTTGTCTCTGCCGCTTCCGGTTGTCAGTTCCAGCTGTCCGCTGAAGTGGCCGGTATTTTGGGTCCAGGTCGATGTGTTTGATAATAGAATCTGTTGATGAGTGTCATGCCTCTAAGAGTCCCCTGGCTGTTCTCTGTTTGGCTTGTCCTATAATAGTTGTTTTGTCCCAGTCGAACATCAAGCTGTACAATTTGGAAACAGGGAGTGATTGGAGGGATGTTAAACGAGGGTGAGTTGGATAGATCAGAAGACAGCAGAGATAGACAGGAACAGACAGAAAATGTAAGTTTTATTTAGAAATTCTCACAGATTGCAAGGCCTTTATCTAGTGCCATACCCTGTGAGCACTGTGCGAATACTGGCTGTGGTCCCAGAGCATTTATCTTCAATAATATCACAGAGCTGAGTTGCTGACAGTTAAACAGAGTGCAAAAGGCCAAGCGATTTTTGTTTTTACAATTAGAAGGTGGTTTAATTTAAATAGGCTGGGTGAACAGCAGCAGGAACTGAGAATCCTGCTCGATACTGGGATACTGCGCCAGAGAATCTCAATGAGGTGGATCACTGACAGAGGGGAAATCAGTATCTCAGCTGTGGGCCAAATAATGATCGAGAAAGATTGGACACCACTTCCGTGGTTTTGTAATACACACTTCAATTTATGTCGCTCAATATCATCAGTGTATTTTATCTCTTTGTACTTTCCATAGTTTTGTATGGACAAAAAATTATTTTGTGCTGTATTTTGTTTTCAATAAACAGATTTTATTCTTCATTCCTCACTTTAAATGTATCCTTGAATCTGTTCTGCATATGAGTTATAAAGGGTAACATTCCAATACTGATAACTGGGGAATATTATTGTCCCTCCCTCATGTCTGAACTGCCATGTCCCCCACATCTCTTTATGGTGTGTCTCCTCCACAATGCCATAATCACACTGTCATTGAAGTCCAGTAAATGACACTTCATCACAGTTCACGAACTTCGATAACATCAATAGCACAGGCCTCATCTGCCTCTCTCCAAAACTGGAATAACAATCTGAATTACATTTGTCACGTTCAATTCTCTGTTAAAAATTTCATGCCATTTGTCTGTTATAACCTCACGTTTCTCAGACACACATTCCCCTCAGATCATGAACAATAAAAATTGTCTCAATGTTTTATTGAAATTATAATGCTTGGTCAGTAGTTCCAGGATGTATGTTTCCATTTATAAACAGAGAAGAACGTTTAAGTTCTGATAAACTTACGGCATTTCACCTGCATCCAAGGCAGATTGAATAATTACACTCAATTGATCTACCAGCCTCAAGATTTGTTCCATCAGTCACCCTTACATTGCCCATCCAGAAAATGACAGTTTGAATCATTGTTTTGAATTTGAATAAAACAATATTGAATTGAAAGGCGTTGGCTGGAGCTATTTGTTCAGTGACTGTGATTGATGTCAGTCTCTGTGGATCCGAGATGTGTCACTGGAGGGTTTGCCTCTTCTATTAATTAAGGACTCGGTTCATTGTGTTATCCCAGCATGGGCGGGAGCATCATCGACTGGACTAACAGGGATCAGCAGCTCGAGAGACGGAGGAGGAGAGATCAGAATCTGAGAACATTAGACTGGGACGTTCAATTAATGGATCAGAATGTGAGAACCTTCGACTGGAATATTACAACAGACAGGAGTTTATCCTTGGGTCTTTACTATCTTTCTCAGCCTTGGATATCATTAGCATCACGGATCGAAGATATCCTTTGGATTATTCAAGGAGGTTACTATCCCATCCTCGCTATAGTTGGTGTTCCTGGTAAGTCATTCCATCTGACCATTAAACGGAGTTGAACTGAATTGCTGTTCATATTCAAATTTTAAAATTTGGAAGTCATCATTTTCAGATCCAGTCAAAAAATTTATTCCTTACTGATTAAAACTAGCAAATTACTATACACAACTTACTCAACAATACGCGAGGAGAAACCAGACTGTTCTGAAACTCCATTATCTTTTTTCTCCATTCATATTCACATTTCTACATATTCTCCCCACTCACCAATCCTACCCAGGACCACTATCAGGATATTTCAGTCACATTCTCAGCCTCAATGAACTGCTGAATAATCCATGATTTGTGCCTTTAGTAAATCCAGATTTAACCGTTTCAAGTCCCTTCTAACTATGCTTCCATCACAACATATTTGCACTTGAGATGGTTAATTTGTCTTCTCCACAGAATCTGTCAGATGGACAGACAGTGCATGGTGGTCAAGTCATTGACTCATCATCAAGTGGCACAGAATAATAATCTTTTTGTGTCTCATGAAGGAAGTTGATGGAATGCAAATGAAATCATCACCACTTGTTTTAAACAAAAGCCTATCTGTTTGCCTCATGTCCTGTAGAGAAGGCAATGGGTTATCCTTCCATGTTCAGGTCTCTGTGTGACTGCAAACCCACATCAATGTGGTTTACTCTTTATTATCCTGTGCAACAGCTGAAACAGCCACTCAGTTCAAGATCAGCATAACATGTTGGCCTGACCAGGGCTGCACACATCCCATGAGAGCAGAACAACAGGAAAGATAGCTCCCTTCCTCTGCCTGATTTCCATGTTCCTGCAAGTAATTTCCATTCAGGTAGGTGACCATTCCCTGGTTCAAGTGAATTCTTTCTGACTGAGTCTCCCTCTGAACGTGATATACATCTCCATCGGCACCTCTGGTGATGACTGACGCAAAGATGTAAGAAACTTCAAAATACCATATCATTCGCAGTGTAGTGAGAAGGAATGGCTTTTTATACCACAGGAAAGAAGCTGAGACATCTAGGTGAGGGAACAGAATTAGTGTGATCCACCCTAGAGTGTTGTTGAGATAGTATTTATGGTATTGTGCACAGATTTTCTCTCCTTTATAAGGAATAATCCTCTTGGCAGAAAGAGTGTAATGGAGATTCACTAGACTCATTGTTGGGATGATTGTACCATCGGGAGTGCTTGAGGGTTAATCTGTAGCACTTTGAAGGAATAAGAGGTGATTGCATTGAACCGTAAGTGGATGGACAGTCACTCATTATATTCCAAACAGAACTAATACGGTGATAAGTTCCATGTTTTCTTTACTTAGTTTACATGATTCTCGATGGCTTAAAAGACTCTGAGAACGTCCCTCTCACTCCACTCCACTCCCCATTTCGATTGAGAGAGAGAGGGCCAGTCTTTACCTAAACTCTTCCAACATTAATACAGTGTATCTGGTGTGTGATCATACATAGAACTTCACGTTATCCACCATCCCGACAGGAGCCACAATACCTTCATTCTAAAACAGTTAACTATCCCCACCAGCTTCTGACCCCCACGGAGAACATGGGTCTGTCTTCCTGGAGATGGAAGATGCCTCCTTGAGGCTTGGCACAAAACATTTGGCTTCCTTCCTCACTGCCGGCAAAACAGGTTACAGTATAATGTGTCCCACAGGCAATGGAGCCACGAGGAACATCGTGAGCCGTCTGTGAGTGCAGTATCTGCTCCATTTGTTTTCCAGGATAGAGCATCAGTGACACCCTCCTATTCCTGTGTAAGTGTCTCGAGGGGTGAATGGTCTCCTCCTGGTTCTATAGAACATGTTTAGGGGTCTTACTGGACTCTGCCTGTTCCTGTTTAACAGCTCAATGTACTGACTAGATGCCTCCTCTTCCTGTGGAACAGGCAGGATGATTGAATGGGCTGTCCCTCTTCTTGTTCAGTCATTTCGATGGGCTGAATGGTTTCCACATATCCATGTAACCAGCTTGAGGTGCTGAATGAGCTCCTCTTTTAACTGTGGAAATGTGCAGTGTCTGGCCGTGCTGTTACATGAATGTTACCGACACTTTAACAGCACTAACGTGAATGTTGTTTGGGTCTTGCTGAATATAGACACAGACCGGTTCAGGAGCTGAGGGGGGGACAAATTGTTCTGAATATTGTGTGATCTTCAGTGATCACCCTGCTTCTGATCTTGAGATAGATGGGGAGCACCGGGAATGGGGGCATACAGGCGTTGACGAAGGAGCTGAAGATGTTTGTGCTGAGCAAGTTAATTTGAGGATCTCCTGAAGAGATGACTGAGAGGATTGTCGGCCACCGACCACAAACATCTTCCTTTGTGCTCTGAAAGACTCCAACCAGTGGGGAAGGTTAGACCTGATTCTCATTAAGCTCAAATAAGTAGGTGGTCCCGATAACATCCTCAGTCAACTACTGCCTTGATCTCAAGGCCATTCACTCTTTCCTGAGCCCCTGTGTTCACCTCTTGTTCATATCAATAGGTGATGGTGTATGTGTAGAGAGTGTTTTTCTCTCACAGAGGGTAATCAATGTCAGGAATTATCTGGACTAGAGAGTAAGGGGAGCTACATCACTGAAAGTATTTAAAGAGGTGGTACATGAATCTTTGACCTGTCAGAGAGCTCAGGATTGTGAATAACTGGCCATTAAGGAAGATAAATGCTAACAGTAGGTCAGTCATGATTGTATACAATGGCTTGACTGGCCGAATTAACTATTCCTGTTCCTTATGTTTTCATTTTCTGTAATTTCAAAGTAAACGGCTGTAATTATCCTGGATGTACTGTTATTGCATGTTGTAATCAGAGAGAGCAAAGCATTTTTGAGTCATCTCTGCGTGAGGCTCTACCATGCACTTTGATCTGATTAAGGTCTCAGCAACACTTTTCTGTCAGTGTATCATTTCCCTACATTCATTTGTCTTTCAAATGTCTTAAATAGACAATTTTGAACACATGGAAATATCCAGGCATCACAATCTTCTGTGGAAGGGAATTCACACCTTACCAACCCTTTGAGAATCTCTTGTTTGTGTTCTGACCAATGTTGGAGGGTCACTCATGTCTTTTCCCACTCCTCTATTGGTTAAAGCAAATTTTAAATGTAACCAGTTGAGTGCTGTGTCCAATGATATCGGTATCAGACTGGGTAATTTTCTAGAAAAATCTGGGACACATAAAGTTGAACTGTGAACAAATGGTAAAATGATAGAGTGTCGCAAATGTTTTTCTGACTTTGAGCTTATTCTGCTCACACAAATGTCTGGGAATGCGGATTTCTTCCTGGAACAGTTGGATTTGGCTGAATTCCTTTTTCTTCGAGCTGTACAGAGATTCCTATGAATCCTCATCAGGAATCCTTTACGAGTGGTAAAGATGGCTCGGGATTTTTCTGCTCTCACGCCTTGTTTTCAGGCAGAACACAGTAAGAGAGAGAGAGAGAGAGACCAATTGGCTGCTGCTTCTGAAGCAAGTAATATTTTTCTCCGTCTCTGTGTAGAAAAATACAAGAATGTCAACTGAAAACCAAACTGGACCATGCGCACCTCCATGTACATTCTCTGGAATGGATGATAATAGACTGTATGTTGTATGCAGCATCATTGCTGTTGTTGTGCACAGTGCCTTTCATTAGCAAAAGAAAATAATGTGCCCGTTTTATGATTTGATGAGATGTTCATATGCATCTGCTTAATTTTTTAAAAATGGGTTGATATCTTCATAATATTTGTGTTAATACCAATGCATCTCATTCAAAAAAAATTATCTAGCTTTAGTCTTCTTAAACAAGAGAAAATATGTATCCAGCTGAACGACTTCTCTGAAAATCGTGGTTCAATAAGATTTCTCATCTAAGATCCAAACAGATAATTCCTGATAACAAGAGGCCTTCATTTCAGGAATGAGTAAAAGGAAGCATCTTTGAACTACTTTGAAAGGAATTGTATCCAGTTTTATTTTTAGTTTAGAGGATCCAAACTGTCCCCAGTGTATCTGATGTGGTCTCAGCAATGCCCTGTACAGATACAGTGAAATATTACTAATTAAACCCAATACCCGTTGCCACAAACAGCATCATTCCACTTACCTTCCGAATCGCTTGCTGCATCTGCAGACAGACTTCATATGATTCATGTACCAGGAATATGAAAAACATCTGCATCACGGGGTAGGGACAGCGGTATATCTTTTAACGGCCGGGAGCATAGATGGAGGGAACAACACATGGAGTAGGGGCAGCAGTATATTCCTGTAACAGCCGGGAGGGTGGGTTGATGGAACAACACATTTGAAAGGGGCAGCAGTTGGCCATTTGATGACACCATTCAGAATGCTCATGGCTGATCCGAGTGGGTCTGACCATCTGTCTCCTGTCTGTTCCCAATAAACATTGACTCTCCTGTCCAGCAAAGATCAGTCAAGGGCAAACTAAAATACCTTAATTAACCGAGTCTTCACTGCTCCCTGAGGATGAGGACACCACAGACAGCACAACAGTGAAGGGAAAGGGACATCCTTCTTCCACTGGGGGACACATTTTTTAAAAACTGTGTTAACCTCATGTCAAATCACTGCCCCATTTCGGATGTAGTGGTACAATAACTAGGAATCGACATTAACCATTCTGCCCTCCAATCTTTTCCCACATTACCACTGATGCTGCTGCTGTCTCAGGAAGAGCATGACACCACATGAGTATTAAAAAAGGAGCAGAATTAGACCTATCGAGTCTAATATACCATTCAGTCATTTCTAATACGTTCCACAACATCAGTCTCCTACCTTCTCGCTAGAATCTTTGATCTCCTTATAAATAAAAAAAAGTGTTTATTTGTGACTTAATGGCACTACTGTCTGTGTCTTAATGTGCATTTATATGTGTGTGTGTGTCCATGTGCTTGTTATTGTTTTGTATTTGCATGACTATGTCTGTCTGTCTGTGTATCAGCCTGAGTGTTTCTGTGTTTGTGTCTATTTGTGTGTGACGGTATATGTCTTTGTGTGCTTCTATGTGTGTGGATGCTTATCTCCTTTTATGCATTGTGCATGTTAGTATATTGGGGTATTTACCAATACTTCTGTGTAATTCAATGCCTGCATCTCTGTGCAATGGGATATCTGTTCTTCTGCGAGTGAGAGAGATGAGTTTGGAACTGACAGTAGGTTTGAATTGAGAATTGTTCTTTACTGAATATTGCTCCTTACTCGGTTGGTGGGACGTGGATGTTTCAGAATCTCCACACAAGGCTTCCTGGTCCTC
The DNA here is from genome assembly GCF_020745735.1 of Hemiscyllium ocellatum. Taxonomy (NCBI): domain Eukaryota; kingdom Metazoa; phylum Chordata; class Chondrichthyes; order Orectolobiformes; family Hemiscylliidae; genus Hemiscyllium; species Hemiscyllium ocellatum. The sequence continues at coordinate 38,982 of NW_026867829.1, forward strand.
TCCAGCTCTCTCCAGGGTCCTCCCCACATATCATGGTAGGGGGATTATGGAACGGATATCCGGCACTCCATCACCCGGCTTGGCCCTTTCTATCCTATTCCAGGCTGTTTCTCCTGGAATGGGAGAAAGGGAGAGAATGAGTGAGGGTGGGAGTGGATGTCCCTGCTGTTAGTGCTGGGGTAGGTGAGGCTTATGCCCGAAAGGTCGACTCTCCTGTTCCTTGGATGCTGCCTGACCTGCTGCGCTTTTCCAGCAACACATTTTCAGCTCTGATCTCCAGCATCTGCAAACCTCACTTTCTCCCAGGTGAGGTGTGACATGGTGAGGTGGCCGGAGGGCGTCTGTCCATAGTGTTGTATGAATGTAGTGCTATTAGTGTACGGGGCTATTGCATCAGGGACAGAGAATGTGGGGGAGGAAGGTGCTGAATTCAGCAGCGGGAATGGTCATGCTTGAGCCTTATTTGGAGACAGAGCGTGAGCCTTGGTTGAGGGTAGGTGCTGTAACAGATATACAGTGAGTGTGAGGGAACAGTGACAATATACAGTGACACTTATCCTGACAGAGCGGAATGGATATTGATGCTTGTCCTGTATTGCTGGACATGTCTTCAGATCATCTCAGCATCGAGGTGAGCCTCCCCGAATGCCTTGTCCAAGTCTACCACTAATAACGACAGAGGTTCTGTCCATCAGTTTCCACAGAATCAGTTTGGGTAGATCTTACAAGTAGCAAAGAGAAACAAACTTGTTGTGTTATATATCTGAACCAAAACTGTCGCGCAAATATTTTGCATCATATGCTCTGGAAATTAGATATGCAACTATATGCAAAGGGAAGCCAAGACATACTGATATTATCGCTCGGTTCTTAACCTAGAGACCCATGAAATGTTCTGGGGACATGGATTCAAATCCTGCCATGGCAGATTGTGGAATTTCAATTCAATAAGTATCTGGTATCGAGAGTTTATGATGATCAGGAATCCATTGTTGATTGTTGGAAAAACTCATCTGCTTCACTAATGTCCTTTAGTGAAGGAAACTGGCTGTTCTTACCTGGTCTGGCCTGCACGTCACTCCAGGTCCAAGACAACACTGTTTACTCTTAACTGCCGTCTGGCATGACCAGCAAATGCTGGTTATCCAATGAAGCCCCCATCCTGTGAATGAGTAACAAATACTCGTGGGTTCTGCAGTAATAATAGATGGTGTCAAGTTGCATCGAAACTGAGTTAACTAAGTGACTGCTAATGTTGTGAAAAATAAATTCCATAAGTGTATATCAGGTAGGTTGAAGAGTATGTTGTGAACCAAACTAGAGGTAGATTATTTCGGATTTGGTGCTGTGTGATACTGATCAAGGATGATCAGCCATGATCATATTGAATGGTGGTGCAGGCTCGAAGAGCAGAATGGCCTACTCCTGCACCTATTGTTTATTGTGTGGTCGGAAGGACTAATTACTAACCATGCTCTGAAGCAGCTTTGGAGGAATAGTGACATTAATATGTTGTATTTTACAATGCGTCTGCATTCAATATGGAATGGTTGAACATTCTGGAACATCATGGAAGCCGAGAGGCTCGAGTGTCAAGTTCGCTCCAGTGAATTGGGGAAGTACAATATAACATTCAGTAGGAGAACAATGGTTGTTAGACTCATAGAGTCTTACAGCACGGAGACAGGCCATTCGGCCCAAACTGGTCCATTCTGAACAAAATATTTCCCTGCATCCTTCTAATCCTTTCCTACCTGTGTGCTTGTCCAAATGTTTTATTAAATTTTGTGAATGTACCCGCCTTAACCACTTCTGCTGGTAGCTCGTCCCATATGCATACCACTCTGTGTGTAAAAGAAATTGCCCCTCAGGCTCCCTTTTACCCTTTCCTCTCTGACCTTAACTTGATGCCCTCTAGTCCTTGGTTGCCCAATCCTGGGGAAAAAAACTGAGTGCATTCACTCTATCACTGCCTCCCATAATCTTTTACACTACTGTCAGATCCCCTTCAGCCTCATACATTCTAAAGTAAAAACTCCAAGCTTGTTCAACCTCTCACTATAACTCAGACCATTGAGTCTTGGCAACATCCTTGTAAATTTCTTCTGCACTCTTTCCAGTTTAATAACATCCTTCCTCGAGCAAAGTGAACAAAACTGAACATGACGTGACAAGTATGGACTCGCCAACATCTTGTATAACTACAACATAACTCCCTAATTTCGATATTCAGTGCTCTAACTGATGAAGGCCAGTGAGTCAAATGCCTTTTTCAGTGCCTTGTCTACCTGGGACTCCACTTACAGAGAACTGTGCACCTGAATTCCAGGGTCACTCTGTTCCACTGCACTCCTTAAGACCCTGCCATTCACCATGAACCTCCTGCCTTGATTTGACTTTCTAAAATGCAAGAACTTACACTTATCTGAATTAAACTCCATTTGCCATTTCTCGGCCCACTTCCCCACCTAATCAATTTACTGCTGTAATTTCTGAAATTTCTGATAACCTTCCTCACTGTCCACGATTCCACCTATTTTAGTGTCACCTTGAAACTTACAAATCATGCCTGTACATTCTCAGCTAAATCATAGATATGTGTGTGTGTGTGTATATATATATATATATATATATATGTGTGTGTGTATATATATATACACACACACATATATAGTCCCAGCACCGACCCCTGAGGCATTCCATTCATCACAGGCCTCCAGTCTGACAAGCATCCTTCCACGATTACCCTCTTCTTCTTATCATCAAGCCAATTTAACCTAATTTGCAAGCTCCTCCTCAATTCCATGTGATATAACCTTCCAGAGCAGTGTACCATGTAGAACCTTATTGAAGGCCTTACTGAAATCCATATTGACTAAATATACAACAATGCCCTTGTCAAAGTTACTGGTCACATTATCAAAGCAGTCTAACTTGTGAGCCATAATCCCCCATTCACAAGGCCATGTCTTTCCAAATGCATGCATATCTTCTCCCTAAGAATCTTCTCAAGTAACTTACCTGCTGCAGATTTTAGGTTTACTGGTCTATAGTTCCCCGGTTTTTCTTTGTAGCCCTTCTTGAATAACGGCATAGCATTCCCTACCCTCCAGTCCTCCAGGACATCACCCGTTGGCCACCGATGATGCAAAAGTACCAACCAGGGCCCCCGCTATTTCTTTCCTGCCCTCCTGTAGTGTTCCTGAATATATATGGTCAGGCCCGGGAGATTTATAGAAATACTACAAAGTCTGAAAAATATATTTATTTATTTCGGGTAGAACACCCAAGAGTGAGAACGTGAGTTAACAATGATTAGCATAATAAATTAAAGATTATATTAATCACAGGAAGTGACTTCAGAATAATTTCAGACATTGTGGAATCCTGAAAATTCTCAGAATTTAAGATCCAGAAAAGAGGGCCATGAAACGGGTAAGGAAATCAAAAAGCGAACACACATGCAAACAAACAGGAACTCAAAGGTTGCATAAATCTATGATCTATATTTCAAAGGAAAGAGAAAAGCATAGTCAAATGTGGAAATCTGCAATCAGCGGAGACGAGCTTATTATGGATAACAGGGAAATGGCCAAGCAAATAACCAGTTACCTTGCATCTGTCTTCGTGGAGGAAGATTCAGGAAATCGCCCATAAACATGACGTCATCATATAGGACTTGTGGACTGAAAGACATAAAGTCAATTTATATCAGTAACAAGGCTTTACTTGAACATGCAGCTGGATTGAGCATTGCTAACCTTCACAAACCAGATGTACTTCATACCAAACTCTTCAGAAATAAACCACTAATAGAAGTATTAGTTGCACTGTCGATGACTGTGTTCTATTACGAAGTGCATTCTGCAAAGTCTGGATCCAAGCACTATAGATGAACGGTAGTGATCCAAGCATCTACAAAAGGAAGAAGAGATAGTGTGGAGAACTGCAGACCAATTAACTTGACATTTGTGGGGAAACTGTTGGAATCTATTATACAGGATGTGATATTCGTTATTTAGAAATTAACAGCAACATTGGAGAGAATCAGTATGCATTTCTGAAAGGGCAATCATGCTTGACAAGCTTTGGAATTGTTTGAAGTTGATTCTTACATCATAGATAATGGGGAACCAGTAGAATTTACATATTTTAGATTATGGGAAGGGTTTCTATAAGAACTCACACAGTGAGTTCGTGAATGTGAAGGGTATTTGGAGGAATATATGCAAGTGATAAGTAAAAGCTTGGATTGCCTTGCTTTGAGGGAGTCAGAATACAGATGTAAAGACATGTTGCAGCAGTTTAACAGCGTGTTGTTGAGTACTGTACCTGGAACATTGAGTAAAGTTTTGGTGACCAAATCTAAGAAAGAATATACTGACGACAGAGGAAGTTCAATGGACATTCTCCAGTTTAATCCTTCAATTGGCGAGATTGCGTGATGAGGAAACTCGGCCTGCGTTCTCTAGAGTTTCAAAGAATAAGAGATGGGTCCCTGTGAAATATATAAAGTCACAAGATATATGACAAGTTGGAAATTAACAGAATGCTTCTCCGGCTGTCTAATCCACATTCAAGGGAAATAATGGCAGGATAAAGGGCAGACCATTTAAGGCTGCAATAAGGAGGAAATTCTGCACGCGTAGGGGACTCACTCACACGGGGCATGGAAACCAGCTGGCAGCGCAAGTTAGGGAGAATTTCCAGATATTGCACAAATGTGTCCAGGAATCAGAATAACCAGGGAACAGGTCGGACTGATTAGTGACTTGCCAAATTGCATCCAAATGATGTTTAGTGGTAAGACGCAGAAGGTGGTGGTAGACGGCTGCTTGTGTGACTGGAGACCAGTGTCTCATGTATACCATAGGGTTCAGTGCTGTGTCCATTATTGTTTGTGATTCAGAGTTGCTGGTGTTAAACTAGGTGGACAATGCTAAAAATCGCATAACACCAGATTATAGTCCAACAGGTTTATTCAGTGGTACTAGCTTTCGAAGCGCTGCTTCTTCATCAAAGCACACAATCATCTGATGAAGAAGTAGCGCTTCGAAAGCTAGTGCCTCCGAACAAACCTGTTGGACTCTAACCTGATGTTGTGTGATTTTCAACTTTAATATTTGTAGTACTCAAAAAATAATGTAGCTGTGAATATGGACGAGGGGTGAGGAGTGTGATAAGCTAGTTTGGGTTTGATACGCAGATTGGCCGGTTGGTTGGCAGTGAGGAGGAAGGCCTTAAGTTACAGGAAGATACAGATTGAATGGTCAGCTGGCAAGTTCAATGGCAGATGGAATGTAACCCTGATAAATATGAGGTGATACACTTTGGAAGAAGGAACCAGACAGGGGAGGACTCAATGAATGGCAGCACACTAGGAAGGTCAGAGGGTGCTTCTCCACACATCCCTGAATGTGATGGACCAGTTAATACACAATTTGGGAAAGCATAGGGGACTATAAACATAACCTTGATTCATTGAGGCACAGATTATATGAGCTATGCGGAACTTTGGTGATGCCAAGATGGAATACTGTGTGTAGTTCTGTGAATAACACTACAGGAATGATGTGACTGCACTGGAGGGGATGCAAAGGAGATTCACCAGGATGTTCCCTTGGATGGAGCATATCAGCTATACAGAGAAGCTGGATAAGCTTTACTTGTTTAGATTGGTGGAGAGGAGGCTGAGGGGGACGTAATTCAGGCGCATAAAATTACAGGGTGGATGGACAGCAGTTGTTCCTTTTAGTCAAAGGCCCACATTGATTACGTGAAGGGTTTGCGGTTTAGTGAGGATTTGAGAATTGCTTTTCACCCAGAGTTTGTTGGGGTCTGAAATGCAATGCTTGAGAGGGGAGTTGTCATGGTAACCTCAAAACCATTAGAAAATACACGGTAGTGCACTTGAAATGCCTCAAGATTTACGGCTATGGGTATTGTGTTGGCAAATGGGCCTCATTTAGACCGTGCTCTATTTCTGATGATACAGCATCTTTGCTGGTGTGATTGTATGTCTGTGGAAGGTCAATCCTGAGTACCTTAAAATAGGAATTGATAGGTTTCTTAAGAATATCTTCTCAAAGTTTATAAGACAGAACTTGTAATATTTTCTGAAAATATGTCAATGGTAAAATTAAGAGAAAGAAATGTGCAGCTTTCTTACAGTTTGATACCAGATAATTGAGGACCGGGAAATAGCAGAACTATGGACAAAATGCTTCAGTTCTGCCTCCACAGATGAAAACAAAACAAAAAAGAAAGCTTCCTAGCAATACTAGGGATCTTTATTCTGGTGAGAAAAAGGGAATATAATGAAATTAGCAACTAACCAGTTTAAAGAAAGTATTGGACTGACATTAATGGGCATCGACAAAGTCAACAGAGATTTATGAAATGGGAGCCATATTTGAGAAAGTGGCTTTTAGCAAAATTATGGAGAAGCTATCAATGCAATACGAGTGGAATTTCAGAAAGTGTTTTGATCAAGCCCCAAGCCTCTTGTGCGAATTCGAACCCTGTGGGACCGAGGCTAATATATGGTCATGGTTTTACAATGGGAGAGCTGGCTGGAAACACTGAGTAGCAATAAAACAATGTTTTTTTTTAATGGAAGACTGGTAGGATATAGCAAGGATCATGGCTTTGGCCCCAGCTATTCCCAATACACACCATGTATTTGGTTGAGGGGCTCAAATACAATATCCCCAACTCTGCTGACAGCACTGAACGATGACAGCATGTAAGTGGGTGAGGGGGATGTAAAAAAAACTCCAAAGTGACTGAGACAAGTGAAATTACTGGGAAAATACGTGGCAGATGGAGACCAATGGGAGAGATTAGATGTTGTGCACATTGATGGGAACAATAAAATCGCAGCCTCTCATTTGAAAAAGGGCGTGGTTGAAAACTGTTGCTCTATAAAGGAACTTAAGCTGCATTTTTGTTTATTTCTGCGCAGCCCTCTCGGTACATGTAGGGCAAGGAGTTCTAAAGCCAGAAGTCAATACAGGGAATGGCATTGGCACGCTGACCAGTGTATATAGACCCTGCAAGTGGGGAACTGTGACATTGAAATGAATCTGGATCTCCCTGTACACCAGTCACTGAAAGCAATATTGCAGGAGCAGAAAGCAGGTAGGAAGATAAATGGTGTATTCACCTTCATTTTAGGGGGATTGAGTACAGGAGTAAGAGTAAGTGCAGCTGTACAGGGCCTTAGTGAGACCGCGTTTTGAACATTGTACAGTATTGTGTGCAGCTTTGGTCTCCTTATCCAATAAAGGACAAACCTGACGTTGAGGGAGAGCAGTGAAGGATGACCAGACTGATCTCTGGGATGACAGGTTTGTTGTTGGAGCGGAGTTTGGGGCGACTGGGCTTGTATTCTATGCCGTTTAGGAAAATGAGTGGTGATCACAGTGAAGTATATAAAACTCTGACAGGGCAAGACAGATTGGAAGCAGGGATCGTAATTCCCTGGCGTGGACGTCTAAAACAAAGGACCACAGTTTTAGGTACAGACAGGCCACTTTGCATTGAGATGAGAATAAATGTCTGCTCTCTGAGACTGGCGAACCAGTGGTACTCTTTCCCAGATCAGGCTGTGGAAACCAAGGCGCTGAATATAAATAAGGATTTCTGGAAATTTGAGGGGTAGGGAGAGAGCAGGGGTATCGTGTGAAGATAGATCAGCTATCAGTTCAGGTTGTTCTCCAATGGCGCAGCAGCTGTGTTCCTGTGCAACACCGTTTTGTAGAAAATCGTGCAATATTAATAATGGGGTCTATGGGAAAAAGAGGGCAAGGGACGAACCCCCCCCCCCCAAAATATCAGTAAAGGCAAAAATTAATTTTAGTCTAACACACACTAGCACAGTCTAAAATACATCTTTAAATCACATATTGTCATGAAACTGTCCTCTAAATGTAACACTTTCAAACTACAGTCACTGACTACAGCAGTGTACCTTTCACCACACTCTTCTCCAGAAAGCACTTGGCTGACTGACCACATGATGCCGATGGGGAAATTTCAGTTCTCCTCAAGATTCTCCCACTGTTTGAAATAAAGTTCTTTCTAAATGTAGACTACAATTCCCGGTTTCAGGCTCAGTTTCAAGGCTTCCAGAGCGGATTGTATTCCTGTTTAAGCTGAACACATTGATTATACATTTTGCAGACAGAGGATCCTGAGGCTGGGTTGTGCTGTTCAGCTGGTTCCTGGCAAGGAATCGCGTCACAGTGAATGAGAGTTCACTTCATGGATAAAGGTTCATGAATCACATTGCGGCCAAATTATATTTAATCAACACGCGTTATCTGAGAACTGCCTGTATATTGAATGGAGGAGCAAAATTGATGTGCTGAAGGGACTCCAGCAGTTCTCATTTTATATTTCACAATGTTTAAACATATTAAGGCATACGAATATTGTATGGGTAAAACTGCATGAAGGAGATGTTCAGCCATTAACTAGCACAGGGAAAGCTCAATGTGTTGTGTGAATTACTCATTTCCCTATGTTCCTGTGCAGTCTGTGGGAAAGCTCTGCAAATGTTGTCACAAACCGTCAGATGTTAGGGTGGCGGCCTCTGCATGGTCAACAGGACTATGTTTCCTGTTTGCTTTTCCGACACCATGGTTGGGGCCGGCTGTATATCCTTTAACAGCTGGGACCAGTTGATACAATTGAGTGTTTTGCTTGGCTGTTTCAGAGACCATTGAAGAGTTTATCACATGTCTGTGTGTCTTGAGTCACTTTTAGGCCAGACCAGGAAAGCACGGGAGACTCACTTCCTGAAAGTACATTGGGAAGGAGATCGATGTTTACAATCAACATTGGACACAAGATCAGTGTTACTGACACCAGATTTTACAGCTCGATATGTTAATAATTGTTTTTATTATTCCACCAGCTGCCACCAGCTGCCCAAGCATTAGCCTGGTCTGTATTAATAATCCAATGACAATTCCACAACAGCACTATCTCCGCATGGGGACCTATTGAGCTGCTTGACAACTCTGTTAAAAAAAGAACTCCAACCAATTTTGACTGTCGTGATGGGACTGATGGGTTGCTAATTGGTCAAATTGTATTTATTCCCCTCTTAGGGAACTGGACATAGCTGAGTAATTTTCCACATTGCCAGGGAGATGTCAGAGTTGGAGCTAGAATGAAACAGCTTCCCCAGGGACACGGCTTGTTGTGTAGCACAACTCTTCAGTCCGATTGCAGGAATGGGGTCAGGGCCCATTGCCTTTGTTGTATCTACTGTGTTCAGCTGTTTCTTCATGTCACGCGCATCGAATCGAATTAGTTGTGATTCTGTCGGCATCATGACAGGGTGAGGTGAATCATCGACTCAACATGTCTGGCTGAGGATAGTGCAGACACCACATAATTGATTTTTACACTAATGTACAGAACGGTTCCATTATATAGGATGGGGACATTTATGGAGTCCTCTCCTCCAGTAACTTGTTTAATGGTCCATCGACTTTTACGCTTATATTTGGCAGGATGACAGAGCTTAAATCAGATTTGTAAGTCGTGGGATCATTTCTGCCTCTGTACCAGATGTTAGTTCTGCTGTTTCGAATGTAACCAGTCAATTGTGGTAGCTTTGATGGGTTGGCATCAGGTAAAGGTACACATGGTACTGACCCTGGCATGTTCACCCATACTCGGCACTGAACCATAGATCTGCTTGATGGTAATAGTGTACTGAGAGATTATCCTGAGCGAAAGGTTGCAGATTGTCATTGAATACAATTCTGCCTCTGCTGTTGCTGTGATCTACAGCATCAGATGATAACCCAGTTTAAGCTGCAATGTCTACAATTCAATTCCATTGACTATCCCCCAGTTCACACCGGGACCCATTCACCCAACAGCCCTGTATTCAGTGACCTACTCTGGTTTCTGGTGCGGCAACCCTTCCATTTTCATATTCTCATTCTGCTGAAATTCTTTCCTTGGTGTCACGCCTCCAATTTGTTACTTTCACTCAATCAATTTAAGGTACTAATCTGAATCTTTTCCTTTCAGTAATATCATCTTCAGTATTTGAAGTGAATGCGTTTCGTTCTGTTTTTCTCCCTGACGATGATTCTGAACTCCGCAGTGTCAGTGATGCCAGCCTTCTGCAGTTTCAGAGTCAAGGAACTTATGCGTTATTGTTCAGTTCCCAGTGTATGGCGCTCCATGTTGGACAGAATGTTTGGGCATCTTTGACATATGTCGTTGGAAATTGTTCAAAAACAGAAATTGCTGAAGAAATTGCTGAAGATGTTGCAGCATTTTCTGGGGTGAATGTAGATATAAACTTGCAAGTCCAGTGAACCTTTTACAAAGCTCCCTGTTTCTCCAGCAATTTTGGTACTCTATTTCCAGTATCGATCGTTATTTGTTTAACTGAAAATTTGTTCTGTGCCCCTATTCATTTCTGGATAAACACAGCAGGTCTGTCAGCATCTGCAGAGACAGAGAAACAGAGTTAGTGTTTCAAGTCTAGTGTGAGACTTCTTCAGTACTGAAAATGATTAGAAAATGTGCTTTTAAACCCGTGCCACAGAGGGTGAATGGGTGACAGGGAAAAGAGAGTGTGACAAAAGATAAATGAAGAGTATGTAAGACGGGTTTAAATTAAGATGTAACTGGGGGAAAGGGCTTCTCTCTATTGAGTGCAAGATAAGCAAGACACAGGCACACAAGGCCATAGGGAGGCCAGGAGGGGGCATTTTGACTATATGGTATTATATAGATCTGGCCATAGATACGTTTTCATTGTCGAGATCATCACCCCCTTCGGACAAATAAATTCAGGTGCTTGACCTCTTATTGGCACTTGTAAGCGTTTCATGCTGCCTCAGTATTTAATATGGAGAAAGACAAATAACAGTATGAAGTTTGGGCTGAGTACTGTTTTACTGTCATGTTTAATATAGTTTCAAATTTGCAGTACTTATCTTTAAATGTATGTTCTTGAAGTTAGTATCAGATGGAGTGTAGAAGGTTGTGGGGCTGACATTCCAGAAGTTTATGAAATCATGAGAGGTGTGGATTGGGTGAATATCCAAGGGTTTTTTCACAGGATGGGAGAGTTCAACTATAGAAGGCATAGGCTTAGGTTGAAAAGGGGAACATCTACAAGGGACACAGGGACAATGTTTTTACACAGAGGGTGATGTGGAAATGGAATGAGCTGCCAGAGGAAGAGTGGTAGATCCGTGTACAGCTCCAACATTTGAAATTCATTTGGACAAACATATGAATGGGAAACATTTAGAGGCATATGGGCCAAATGAAAGCAGATGGGGCTCGTATAGTTTGGAAAACCTGGCCAGCATGGACATTGAGGAAAGCTTCACGCAGAGTCAGTGTGGTTTCGTGAAAGGGAAATTATACTTTGCCCTGTAAGATCATGCAAACTTTTTCTGGAGATGCCTGAAAATGTAACAAGCGGATTTGATATGGGGGGAATCTGATAGACAAGAGGCTTTCCAGAGATTTTCCACAGGGTATGACCAAATAAAAGATCTTACTCAGGTCAGAAGCTCGTAGGATGACGAATAATGTATTAACATGCGATGGTGATTGGTTGACACATCGAAATCGGAGAGTCAGGATGAGTGGATCTTTATGATAAATGTGAATCTGCTGGAATACCACACATATCAGTCCGATGGCATCAGTTATTGACAATCTATACTGACAGCCTGAAGGAGGGAGCTGAGTGCAATATACATCCGAGTTTGTGGATGACACTGAGAATCAAAAGGCAGGCTGTTATTTAACGAAGAGGACTTCCAGAAAAGGAGCAGTACAAAGAGATTGGAGTCTTCCTGTGTATGAAACATTACGTCAGCATGCTGATGCAGCAAGTAACTAGGTTGGGACATTAGGCGGCTTCCTGAGATGAAATGGTTGACTTACTGAGAACCTCTATAATAGTGAAGCGATTATTCATTGGGGTTAAATGAATGGTGAGTGATACTGCTGAAATATCCAACACACAGAAAGGGCTTGAGAAGGCAGATATTGAGAAGTTGTTTCCATTCCTGGGCAGAGTGTCGCACTCGAGGATATAGGTACCGAAAAAGAAGTATCGATCTCAATCTGAAATGCCAAGTGGTGTCTTCTCTCAGAATATGGTGAATGTCTGGAATTTCCTAACCCAGAGAGGTGTGGAGGGATACAAGGAGTCGGCAAGAAAGTGGAGTTGAGCCCTGGAGTAGATCAGCCATGTTCTTATTAAATGACAGGGCTAGCTTGATGGGCCGAATGGCCTACTCTTGTTCCTATTTATTAATTTCACATGTAACTGGGTATTTTCCTGGAAGTTGTGTTGTTCAATGTTGCACTCAGGGAGAGCAAATGATTTGTTTGAGTTAACCCTGGTTGGGTTATGGGGGCTGTATTCCCAGCGAATCTGAGTCTGTAACATGACCAACATCTGGAGCAGAAGTTACAGAGAGGGGAAGCCTGGAAAGAGGGATTGGGGGTGGGTGTCGGTTCCTGACCCAGCCTAGATTTTCCAAGTATATTTCCGAAACTACACCTCACCATCGGAGTGGCCTCGATCTTCCCCTCTGTATCAGGTCTGAAGGGCTGAATGGAACATCAGAACACAGGGCTGAGGGATACGAATGGGCCATTCGGCCCTTGGACACTACTCCACCAGTAAATAAGTTCGTGGCTCATCTCATTGTGGTCCCAACTACACTTCTCTCTCCATGCGCCTTTATCCCTGATTCATCTGTCTATGGGCAATCAGGTGAAACCAAGCTCAATATAATATAAAGATTCAGCCATCCCAAACTTCTGGGAAAGAGAATTCCCGCTTGAATGAAATCCCACTTGGTGAATTTCTCCTAATTCCTGCTCTGACTGAGATTAGACGAAGTTACTGTTTCTTTTTCCAGTCCCACTCCTCCACTGCTCCCAACAAATTTTAAATGTGACCAGGTTGGTGATATGGCAGATCATAAAGGTCTCAGACTGGGTCAGGTTCAGTGGAAGGAACAAGTCAGGCAGATTTCTTTAGTCAGCCACAATTACCTAAGAGAACTAACGGGTGTGCATGTTGGATCTGTGATTAGCACTGCTCCGTCACATCACCAAGGAGCTGGGTTCAATTCCAACCTCGGGCAACGCTCTGTGTGAGGTTTCCTCACAATGCTCCAATTACCCCCCACAGTCGAAAGATATGCAAGTTACAGTGGATTGGCCATGCTAAATTGCCCATAGTTCCCAGGGATGGGTAGGTTAGTCATGGGAAATGCAGGGTCACATGGATATGGAAGGGCGGGCAGATCCGGGGGAATGCTGTTCGGAGGGTCAGTGTGGAAAAAATGGATGGGATATCCTACTTCCACACTGAACAGATTCTATAAAAATGGCAATAAATTTGGACTATACCCAGTAGGTATCTATCTGATCCACTCTCCGCTAGGTCTTGTATATTTCAATAAGATCACCTCTGTTTCCGAGAGTGACCTGTTAAAGCCTTCGTAATATAAGGTACTCATTCCTGGAATACGTGAAGTGAAACATCTCCGAACTGCTTTCAATATAATTATATCCTTCCTCAGATAAGGAGACTAAGAAAAATTAATCTCACACTCAGAGCTTGTGTTTTATTTTTGTTTTCTCAGTGTTGTGGGTCTTTGTAACTCTCTTCCCCACAAATCATTGAAGGCAAAGATATTGAATATTTTTGGGGCACAGACAGAAGGTTCATAAATAACAACGGAGTCGAGGATTATCGGGGAATGGCAGGATTGTGCGATCTGGGGGAAAATGTAGACGGTAGTACCAAACGACACGGCTCCAGAACATCCAGGAATATAATTCAAGACTGATGGAAGACTGATGGAAGCTCAATGTATATTCGGATGGCTTTAATTCATGAGAGCTCCAGGATTATGTTTTTTCAGGACTTTTCAGCGGCGGGGATACAGAAAATAAAATATTGTGATGACGTCAAGAGAAGAGTAATGGAACTCAGGTTTCAGTATTCCTTATGGTTTCCAGCGGTGCTTCGTATTGCTTTGAATGTATCAATGAACTTGTCTGACTCTCCAGAGAAAGCAAAAACGTTGTGGACATTTTAAAGTAAGCTGGATGTTGAGATAATCATGTTTCTCTCTTAAAGAAATTTTGTTGGATTTTTCTGGTATCAACCAGTGTTAAATTATAGTCGGGGATTGGTAGAATACTCACTTTTAACTTCTTCATACTATCATTACCCTTTTTCTCTTTCTTTGCTTGTGTCTGGGGTGCGGCTCAAGCTGGAGCGAGATACAAATGTGGTTGTGATGATTAAGTGCCCACCTATTAATTGTTATTAATTGCCCTGGATGCCACATTGGAAGCGGGCAGAAGATAAAGTTTTGTGATATGTAAGCGTCCCCATTGGGTAGGGTGGTGGGGGAGACGGGTAGCAGAGAAAACTCTATCAAGTGTCATTGGTACTTTGGATTTTGTTTCGTTCTTTTTTTAAATGTTTTTAGCTTTGGAAAGTTTTGAGAGCTTGTTAGTTGCAGTAGTTTTAGTTTGTACAGATTTAAGCTCGATGAGTCTTTTGTCATCAATGCTTAGCGATGTGTAATTCGATATGAAATTCTCTCGAGTTCAAATGTTGCTCCAGTATGTTATGGATAATGATGTGCTTAAACGGTGTACCTGGAACATTAAGGGGAGCCATCTGCCATTCAAGAGGAAAAATGTACTTTATCGTCTTACAAAAGAGAGAGTGAATGTTGTTCTATTGCAGGAGATGCACCTTGATTACAAGGAACGTTTGACGTTACAGCAGGGAGGGTTTGATCAGGTTTATTTCTCATGTTTTAATACTAAGAGTGGGGGAAAATCATAATGGGTAGGAAGAATCTTTCATTTAAATTACTAGATTATAATAAACACCCATGGTAGGATCGTAATCCTCAAAGCCTTGAATTATGGGAATTAATACATTATTTTGAATGTTTATTGCCACCTGGTGCACCCTCTCAAGCTCCTGGAAGATGCCATTCCCAAATTAAGTTATCTTGCATCGTGGCACATTATTGTAGAAGGAAATTTCGACTGTCTTATGGCACTACTGTGCACAGAATATCTAAAGGTCCCCCAACATCCTCGTTATAATGAAAGCAATTAGTGGATTTGTGTGCAGAACTAGAGCTGGTGGATGTCTGGAGGCAAATCTGCCTCACAAGTAGGGATTTTATTTTCTTCTTTAACCCGCAGAAATTGCACTCGAGGGTTGATCTCTTCCCCATCCCTGCAACAATCCTAGATTCGGTGGCATCCTGCGCAATTAGGAATATTATCCCAACATTCCTGCCCCAGAAGTGGGATAGAAGTCACATAAGATTATGTTGTATGCAGATGGTCTTATGTTTTTGTCAAATCCCGCAATTTCGGTAGCTCACGTGATGCAATGCATTAATTCGCTTGTCACTTTTTCGGGCTTTAAGATTAATTTTACAAAGTTGGAGGCCATGCCTATGGGAGATATTGGGGAAATACCTGATGTTGAGGGCAAATCTTGGTTTCCTTTTGAATGGTCACGGGGGGGGGGAGGGTAGGGTGGGGAAGGACCCTATTTCGGTGTATTCATTACATCCGTCTTTGATCATTTATTTAACGTGAACTATGTCGATTTGTTTAACAAAATTAAACAAGACCTTCAAAGATGGGAGGCAAATCCAATATCCTAGCTAGGTCGGAAAGCTGTTTTTAAAATGAATGTCCTTCCTTATTTGCTATACCGCTTGTGAATGCTTCCTTTGATGTTTCCCAGACAGATGTTTAAGAGACTTTATGACTGTTTTATCTGTTTTATTTGGCACCATAAGCGACTTTTTATCAAGCTAACCAGATTGCAACTACCCCACAGATTGTGGGGAGTAGATCGCCCAGATAAAAACTATCAATTAAGATATTTTTTATCCCATGTTATTGCCTGGGACGCTGAGGACTCGGCGTTAATACTGTGAGATATTGAACCCTCTCAGGCAAGGTGAACCCTGATTAGTCTGTTTTTCTGAGCTAAAGTGACAACATTTAAGAAGTATTGTCATAGCCCAATAATTATCAATACTGTTAAAGCATGAATGACAATGCATCAGATGAGGGCAATACAGCCAAAACCATGTTTCTTACCCCTATAATTCGTATAACGGGTTGTCATCCTGGGATAATAGATTCAAGGTTTAAACTGTGGGCAGCAAGGGGTGGACCTTGCTTGAATGATTTAGAATTCGTAGAATGCCTACAGTGTGGATACAAGCCCTGGGGACCAGCAAGTCCACTTCGACCCTCTGAAGAGTAACCCACCCAGACCAATTTCCCTACCAGCCTGTATTTACCCTGACGAACGCCCAAACCTACACAGCCCTGAACACTATTGGTGATTTATCAATGGTTAATTCATTAAACCTGCGCATCTTTGGACTGTGGGAGGAAACCCACACAGACATGTCGAGAATGTGAACTCTACGCAGCCAGTCACCCAACACCAGAACAAAAGCCGAGGCCCTGGTGCTGTGAGGCAGCAGCGCTAACCACTGAGTCACCATGTGTTATTTGATGGAGAAATAATGATATCATTTGATCAAATAACTCGTACGTATGGACTACCTAGTAGAGACCTCTTCTGTATTTTTTTCAAGATCAGAGATTTGATTTTTAAAAAAGCAGATTTTTAACAGACTCTTACAGATCCGATGGAGGGAAGAGGGTGCCTATTGCTCAGAATACGCTCTGTCAGTACCCTCTATCATTAGTTGGAGAGTGTCCCCTCACACAAGACTCTGCAGCTTTGTGATGCCTGCGAGAGAGAGTTCAGAACACTTCGGAGACATGGGAGGATATTTGTGAAAATGCTCAAAGGATTTTGATCTGTAGTAGGACCCATTCCATGCAGTTGAAAATTCTTCATAGCATCTATCTGACCCCAAATTGTCTCTCAAAATGCAAAATGGGATTACCTTCATGTCCTAAATGCTGAATGACTACAGGCACTCTTACTCATTGCTTGTGGTCCTGTTGCAGGCTTCATCTATATTTGAGCACTGTGTTAGGTGTGATAGAGTTGGTATTGAGGACTGAATTGGAGATGGACCTGGTTTCTGTATTCCTGGTTCTGCCCAGGGTAGTTTCCACAGATAAACATGGGGAAAAATAAATATATCCTTACTTTCCGTACTTTCCATGCTCGGAAATATAGTCTATCGGGTCGTCGTCAGCTCTTCATGGAGAATATCCCTTTCGAGTTTCTCACTGGTATGGTGCACCAAAAAACAAAGATTTATATGAGACATGGCAGCCCTTTTTGGATTACAGCAATGCAGGGTTATCGGCCACTCTAAGAAGGGTTTTTATATAACCATGATGCTATTGTCTAATGAATCTAATATCCATCGATGAAGAACCATGAACATAAAAAACGTATCAGTTAATGCTCTTAATGAACGAGAGTTATCGTTTTGTTGTGCTGAGCTGTATTGTTTATTCATTATTTATTGTTTAGTTTTGTTTTTCTTCTGTCTGTGTAGTGTTTTAACTTGTTTTGTATGTACATGCAACTGGATGTATTTTTTCAGTTATTTGAGTTGTGTTGTTATTGATTTAATATAATATTAATAATCTCTTTTTCAATAAAATATTTTTGAAAATTAAAATGCCAACATTGATAGAATAGAGTCACAAAGTACTCTCATCAGAGAGACCACTCATGTTGGTTTCTCCTGAGGATCACCATACCTCGGATGATGGGGTGAGGTTGAGAGAGCGTCCCTTTCATGGTAACCTCTGTAGGTGTGGGGAACCGAGCCTGCACTGTTGGCCTCCCGCTGTATCACAAACCAGCCGTCTGTCCAACTGAATGGGAGAACTGTGTAACTTATACAGACAGAAATAGTCTCAGAAAAAGGGTAAAAGAAACATCCATAACAAGTAAAGTGGTACAATTCAGGTAACAGTCAAGATGACGGCTGAGGGTAAAAACGGTCTCTGCTTGAAATTGTATTTTATAACAAGACGTGGTTAGAAGCTGTCTTTGTTTTAATATCATTAAGGTGAGTCAAGTGAAATAACCAGAATTACTAAGTGTGATTGGATATCTATAACCATAAAATAAGTGTAGATTTTTGTTTGGTCTGGGTAAAGCAAGCTGACCATTGCATGAAAGTATAAAGATGATGGAATATATTGTTAGGAGTGTCCATCCCCATGGGAAATGCCCTCAAACAGGCGCTTGAAAAAAAAGGGGTAAAAGTGTCTGAGTGCTGTTTGGCCAATGACAGGAACCTCGGGGGTTGAATGACTCAAAGTTCCCGTAACATGGAGCTGAGAAGACCATCAGTTCAGCGGGGACCTTATTAAGTGCCAGAGCACGTTTGAAGGGCTGAATGGCCTCAGCATGGTTTGAATTTTATGTGATTTGAAAAACAAATTGAAGCCAATTGTCACAGGCTTCCAGTCCGAGAAGCATAACTCCACCATAGCCGTTTGCTTCATAATGTTAAGGCAATTGTGTCGCCAATTTGCCAGTTCACCTTGGATTCTATGTGATATAATCTTCTAGAGTGGCCTACTATGTGGATCCTTATCAAAGGTCTTACTGAAATCGAAATAGAAGATGTCTACCACTGTGCCCTCGTCAACGTTCCTGGTCACTTCCTCAAAAATCTCTAACAAACTTCGTAAGGCATGATCCGCCCCGCACAAAACGAAGCGGACTGCTTCAAATCAAACTTTGTATTTCAAAATGCATGCACATTTTATCTTTCAGAAGCTTCTCAAGTAGTTTAGCGAAAACAGGTGTGAAGCTTACTGGTCTATATTTCCTGGGCTTTTCTTTTCAGCCATTCTTGAATAAGGCACAACGTTTGCTACCGCACAGTCTTCCGGGATCTTGGCGCTTAAGCTTTATCTCTAGCTTCTTGCAGTGGTCTTGGATGTGTCTGGTCAGGACCAAGAGATTTTTCTGACTTTGTTCATTCTAATATATCCAACAGCAATTCTACTGTGATATGGACAGTACCAAGATTTGACAACTAACCTCCTAAAGGTCACAGGTCTTTATGTCTTTCTTCATGGTAAACACAGAGGGGAAGTTGAGAAATTCACCAATCTCTTGAGGTTTTACACATGCATGCCTATTTTGGATTTTAAAGCATCCTATTCTTCCCTAGTTGTTCTTTATCTTTACTGTACTGAATTTGGATTCTCTCTAAATTTCTCAGCCAAGGCTATCCCATACCTCCTTTCGCCTTGCTGATTTCCTTCTTCACTAAACTCCTCTATCCCCTGTATACCTCCAGGGATTCCCTTGATCCGAGCTGCCTGAACCTGAGCCACGCCTCCTTTTTTGCTGGTCAGAGCCTCAATATCTCTTGACATCCAGGGTTCTCTCTTTCAGTCTCACTTTGCCTTCACCCTCACAGGAAAATGGAAACCTTGAACTCGAGCTCTCTCACTTTTAAAGCCCTCCCACTTGCCCGAAATCCTTTTACCTCGAAACAAACAACTCCAATCATCCCCTGCAATCCCATCTCTAATTCCAACAACATACGCCTTGCCCCAATTTAGAAGTTGAATCTGTGGATCATTTTTGTCCCTCCCATAACTATTTTAAAATTAATACAACTCTAATCACTTTTCTCAAAATGCTCCTCCACTTTATCTCCTTCACCTATCCTGCCCTATTTCCCAACAGTAGGTCGAGTTGGTCCTTTCCTGAGTAGGTTATTCTATATATTGATTGTGGAAACTTTCCTGAACAGAATTAACGAATCACGTTCCATCCAAGTTCTTAACCATCTGGAAGTCTCAGTCTATGTTCGGAAAATTGAAATCACCTATTATAATAATCCTGTTACTCCTGCAAGTCTCCCCAGTCTCCCTGCATATTTCTTCCTCTAATTCCCATTGTTTATTTGGAGGCTTACATTGCAACCACTATAACATTACCATCCCCCTCTAATTACTTTGCACCATTCACAAAAGCTCATTGGATATTATCTCAGTTTTTTCAACTTTAAATACTGGTGTGATACTCGCCTTAATCAGTACTATTGGTATTTAAACTGTTTCCATTTACATCTTTCCAACGCAGTGATTATCACATCATGGCACCCCTGGTCAAGGTACAGTGGAGATATGGAGCTGTAAATGGATGGGAACTGCACATCCTGTCACTTTCAGCATTGTTTGCAAGTTTCCCCACACTGGGCTGCAATCTAACACAGTGTTACCGAACAATGCAACAGTCTGGGTTTATATATGAATGAACCAGTGCGGTCTGCACAGCTCCCCACGCTGGACATTTAGCCCATGATTATAGATCGAGCATTGGTGTGGGCTGCACAGAGTTCCATTCTGAATATTGCTGGGTTGCATTCAGCAGTACGCTAGCCGGATCTACACAGTGCTCCATCGTGAACATATAATGGATGGAGTGGTTATGTGAGTTGGATTGCAAATGTGAGAGAGCTAAACATCTGGCAATACCTTTATTATTTGTTTTCATTCTTGTGATTGGACCCTGTGTCCCAGTCTCGAGCAGTTGAATGACTGCTTTCTGTTCCTGTGTCCCAGTCTCGAGCAGTTGAGTGATGGCCTTCTGTTCCTGTTTCCCAGTCTCGACCAGTTGAATAACTGCCTCCTGTTCCTGTGTCCCAGTCTCGAGCAGTTGAATGTCTCCCTCCTGTTCCTGTGTCCCAGTCTCGAACAGGTGAGTGACTCCCTCTTGTTCCTGTGTCCCAGTCTCGAGCGGTTGAGTGACTGCCTTCTGTTCCTGTGTCCCAGTCTCGAGCAGTTGAATGACTCCCTCCTGTTCCTGTGTCCCAGTCTCGAACAGGTGAGTGACTCCCTCCTGTTCCTGTGTCCCAGTCTCGAGCAGTTGAATGACTCCCTCCTGTTCCTGTGTCCCAGAATCGAGCAGTTGAGTGACTCCCTCCTGTTCCTGAGTCCCAGTCTCGAACAGTTGAATGACTCCCTCCTGTTCCTGTGTTCCAGTCTCGAACAGTTGAATGACTCCCTCCTGTTCCTGTTTTCCAGTCTCGAGCGGTTGAGTGACTGCCTCCTGTTCCTTTGTCCCAGTCTCGAACAGTTGAGTGACTGCACTCCTGCTGCTGTGTCCCAGTCTAGAGCAGTTGAGTGACTGCCTTCTGTTGCTGTGTCCCAGTCTCGAGCAGTTGATTGACTGTCGCCTAATCCAAGTTTTGTGAAAATAGATGTCCTCCTCCTGCTCCAGAGTAACAGGCTCCAATAGCTCTGTGCTCAACTGCTGCTTCTGTGGAATGGAGTTGAGGGACTGAAGCCTCTTCACATTCTTTACCGCTTTTCTTGAGTAAAAGCCCTTCTCCTGTTTCTGTAAAACACCATCAAAATCTGAATGATTTATTTTTGTATTTGACTATCATTAATTGAGTAAACAAGCTGACTGACAGTATTCAGAAGCTGAATAACCTCGTCCTGTTCCCGTGTTATACACTCAAGAGTCAATAGACTCTCAGAAATGTACAGCACGGAAAAAGATCCTGCAGTTTGGCCATCCACACAGACCAAATATCCTAAATTAATCTCGTTCCCCCTTGCCAGCAGTTGGCTCATCTCCCTCTAAACACTTCCCATGCGTGTATCCATCCAAATGCTTTTTAAAAGGTGTAACTGTACCTGCCTCCAATACCTCTTTTGGCTGTTCAATCCATACACACAGAAGTGTCTGTGTGAAAATGTTGTTTTAGCGTCCCTTTTTAAATCTTTCTCCTCTCACCTTTACCTTTGTTATCTATATTTGGACTCGTCTATCCTGTGAAAAGACATTGACTGTTTACCTTATCTATGATCCTCATGATTTTATAAACCTCTTTAACGTCACCCGTCAGGCTCAATACTTGAAAATAGCCCCAGCCTATTCAAACTCTCCCTGTAACTGTAACCCTCCAACACCTGCAACATTCTTTTAAATCTCTTCTGCATCCTTTCAAGGTTGACAACATCTCCCCGACAGCAGGGAGCCCAGAATTAAAGGCAATATTACAAAAGTGACCAAATATCCTGTACAGATCCAACACGTCATGCAAATGCTTAGAGTCAAAGCACACACCAATAAAGGGAAGATCACCAAGTGGCTTCTTCACTATGTTGTCTACCTGTGACGGCACTTTCAAGGAACTGAGAACCTGCACCACAAGGTGCCACACAGGACAGCGATCTGGGTTTAATTCCATCCGTGAATGACTGACTATGTGGTGTTTGTACATTCTCCCCGTGTCTGTGTGAGTTTCCTCCGGGTACTATATTTTCCTCTGACAGTATAAAGATATACAGGTAAGGGTAGATTGACCATCCTAAATTGTGCATGGTACCCTGGGATGTGTGGGCGAGGCGGATTAGCCATGGGAAATGCAGGCTCAGCGGGATAGGGTAGGGGTTTGTCCGGTGGGATACTGTTGAGAGGATCGGTGTGGCCTCGATGGGTAGAATAGCCTGTTTCCTCACTGTAGGGATTCCATAATTTCTATGGAGTTATCCTTGATTGGCGACTTTCAACAGGACCCTACCTATATTTCATCCTCTGATATTTCTTGCCAAAATGCAACACCTCACATTTGTCTAAAATAAACTCCATCTGCCACTCCTCAGCTCACCTAATCAACGTCTCATTATATTCTTAGACATTATTCTTCACTGTCGACATTACCACCAAATTTGGAATTATCTACAAACTTACTGACCATACTTCACTTACTCAAGTACAAATGATTTGCATAAGCAACAAAAGACTCACTATTGATCTTTGTGGCATGCCACTAGTCACAGGTCTCCAAGTTCAATGAACAGACGTCCACTGTCACGCCCTATCTCCAATATTCAAGAACAAATTGGACCTAAGTGACGAGCTCTCCAGGATTCCCGGCAGTCTAACCTTGATAACTAGTCTACCATGTAGAACATTTTGGCTATCTTACTGAATTGCATAAAGATAACATCCACTGTCCTGCCGTCATCAATCATCTTCTTCACTTCCTCAAAAATTCCACCCAGTCAGTGAGACGTGATCTCCAATGTACAAAGCTCTCTTCAGTCCTTGTCTTTCCAAATGCATATACATCCTTTCCATCAACCAACCCCCCCCCCCAACAATTTAGTTACCATTGACGTCAGGCTCACCGATCTATATTTAGCTGTATTTTCCTTACTTTGTTAAATAATGACACTATGTCAGCAGCCCTCCAGTCTTTTGACGCCTCACCAGTGTAAATCAATAATAAAGATATATCAGCAAAAAACTTGAGCAATCTCTTTCCGAGCTTCCCACAAACTTCGAGGATACAACTGACCAAGTCACAGGGATTTCTTCACCTTTGTATGTTTTAAAATGTCCGATATCTCCTTGTAATATAGATACTATTCAAGATATCACTATATATTTCTTCCTTCTCTAACTGTTGTAATCTCCTCTACAGTAAACACTGAGGAGAAATACTTATTTAGTAACCCTTCCATCTCCTATGGTTACGCACATAGGTAGCCTTACTGACCTGTAAGGTGCCCTATTCTCGCCCTAGTTAATATTTTGCCATTAAAGGACGTTACAGTTGCTTCAATGCCTCGTTAACCCTATTTCTAAAGCCATCTCATATCCATTTTTTTTTCTGGCTGGAGTTCCCCATTGACTATACACTTACTTCCCTTACACCCCCCTCAGGACTCACTTGATCTCAGCCCTGTTTACCTGACATATACCACTTTCCTTATCTTGACCAGAGCATCAATATATCTAGCCATCCAGCACTCCCTGCATCCACCAGCCCTGCCCATTTCACTAATAGGAACACGATGGCACTGGACTCTCTGACACCAAGTTTTAATCTCCTTGCATTTTCCAACCATCCCTTTACCTGCAATTAGGGTATCCTAATCAGCCTTTCACAGGGCTCACCTAACACTTTCAAAATTGACCTTATTCACAGTAGGAACTTTAATGTTTACATCAGGTCATTCCTGTTCCACAACTAGTTTGAAGCTTATATTTATGTGTAACAGATTCGAAAGTTAAATAAACACTTCCTGCCCCTCTGGAACAGGTTCGAGAGGCTGAAGTGGCTCCTCCTGCCCCTCTGTAATAGACTGGAGAGGCTGAATGACCTCTTCCTGTCCCTCAGAAATAGACTCAAGAGATTTCATGGCATTCTCCTTTCCCTGTGTAACAGACCCGAGACATCAAATGACACAGCAACCCGTGGATTACGCGCTGCTGGTAAACTGTATCTAATGGTGGTCCAACCATTCTCAGTTACAGAAACACAGAGAACACAAAGTACTCCAGGTGCCCTCTCAGTAACACCTCATACAGCTGCAGTGACACATCCCTTTGTTTTGAATGATTATGTTGGCAAAATGTGCCAATATTCCAGTTTTCCACCTTTTCAAGTAGCAACAGACTAATATGGGCTGAATGGCCTTCTCTTATCCCTCTGTTAGAGGTCCATAGGAACAGAATTGTTTTGGCCAGTTCCTGAGCAGCAGTCTCAATGCTATTTCTCAAGGTTACGAAAGGATTTGATAACAGGGCATTAAAACCATGAGTAGCCTCACACTGGTCAATAAGGACCGTACTTTGTGTTCAGGTATCTAGAAACTTGCCCAACCTACTTCTTTTTATGCAGCCCATTTGTTTTTTTTTATATAACTGCCTCCTTTCATAAACAGAGTGGAACAAATATAGGTTGCTGCCGTGGTCTGTTAATATTCTCATATACAAGGAAAAAAAGATTAAGAAGTTTGAAAGATTTGTGGTCCATCCCTCAGCAAACCTCAACTATTCCTTTCAAAACCAGTAAATGAAAAGCGATGTATGGAACTGGTTAACTGAGTCTGTTTGTTCAGTGACTGTGATTAATGCAACCTCCGTGGATTCTAATTATCTCAGTGGAGAGTTTCCATCTTTTAATGATAAATGGCCTCCATACAATGAGTCAATCCATAACATGAGCGGGAGCATCACCGACAGCACTGCTGGGGATCAGCAGATCCAGAGCGTGGGGGAGGAGAGATCAGACTCTGAGAACATTTGACGGGAATGTTCCAACAATGGATCAGAATTTGAGAACATTAGACTGGAATATTCCAACAATGGATCAGAATCTGGGAATATTAGACTGGAATATTCCAACAATGGATCAGAATCTGAGAACATTAGACAGGAATATTTCAACAATAGACAGGAGTTTATCCGTTTATGTTTGGTATCTTTCTGCATTTGATTGGTCGTCATTATCATCACGGATCTATTACACTCTTCTCGTTATTCAATACTTCTATTATCCCTTCCTGGCTATCGTTGGCGTTCCTAGTGAGTGTCACTGTCCAGATTTTGTTTTCTTTGAACCAGTTATGACTGTATTACTGTTATTTCATATAGTCTACACATCTTGCCAAAATTATTGTTCCAGTGGAATCTCTCAATCCAGATATTCACTTTACAGACCACTACTAACTGACATCAATGAAGGTGTTCAATTACTGTCACGCTCTCTGCTCTGGCAGTGTTACTCCTTGTATCTATGTTGACCTATTCTGTTTCGGGGAGAACCACAATTCATTATATCATTGCCTTTGCTGTTAAGAGCATGGAGGTCATTGTCTACTGTTCTGGTTACAAACTCCACTTCCTCTACTGTTTCCATCCCATCCCTGGACAATATCTGCAGCAGAAGCAGACATGTCACAAAAGTGGGAGATCCCTTTGACACTGAGCTGATTCTTGACACCATTCCTTGACCATTTCTAACTTGAAATACTCATCAGTCCAGAATATGTCGCACTGGTTTATTCCATCTGCTGTTTGAATCATGAGATATGAAATACAGTCTTAATGAAGGCAAGAATCTGCTGCTGATGCTCCCGGCTTCAAACCTGCCCAAACAAATCTGATTCAGACTCACACCAAACTCCCATCCATCTGTCATTCATGCACGCTGACGTATATTGCTGTTGTGTCTGGCAATGCCTTTATTTTAACATTCTCAAACACTTTACCTTATCTGTCCATGAAACTTCTCTCGTTCTCTCTGTTGATTAATAAAAAGCCTGCCAGTTGTTCGTATTTAAAATTGTTTTCTTCATGTGCATTCTTTCTCAGACAATGAGTTTCTCATTTAACCACGTCAATCACGGGCACACATGCACTCTCTCTCTCTCTCTCTCTCTCTCTGATGAACACACACACACAAGCAGAGAGAGCAAACCTTCCCACTGTAGGCAGTAACCTGATGTGAATATAGTTAGCATATGATAGTAAAGTTTGCAATACTCTCATACTGGGCAGATAGAGCAATTTACTGAGCAACACGCGAGCATGATCTGCACAGCTCTCCATACGGGGCTGTCATCTTGTCCCAGTTAATGTTGTTTGTGGTGTTCTTTGAAGCAGATTCAGAATTTGATGTAACAAACCATTTCAGCTTATCTGGCAATGCCTTTATTGAATGTTCTCATTCTTGTAATTTTACTCACGAAGATCTCACTTCTCCAGTTAGTCCCACTGCCCTGACTTTTTCCCCATATTTCCACAACATCTTTTCAGTTAATTAACTGTCTATTTCAGTCTTTAATGTGAATCTCTCTGTCCCTTTGTATCTTTCCCTGGCCTTGGGTTTTGGCTCCCTAGTGTATCGAGGGCTGGCATTGTGTTGCTCAGAAATAATGAAATGGGGTGTGATAAGCGGTTGTTCACTTCCTGGTATGTCCCATATGATGGTCCATGGATAGGCTTGTTTCAGAAGTTATGAGAAACATCCTTGTAACTTGGTCAGTACCTGTGGCTGTCCCTCTCTGGTGATCTTGGGATCAGTAACACGAGGAAGCCCACTGAGTAAAGGACCAGGTATCTAAATTGCCTGATAATGATGTCACTTTTTTTAATAAAAGGTTATTTTATCCTTTTTATTTTAGTAAGAGATCTTGAAGGCCAAACTGCCTACTGAAAACGGCTCAAGTAAATAAATTACGGGGCTTTTAGGGTTTTTTAAAATAAATTGTAGTAACAATGGCCAGCTGGCATAGATCAGGCTTTCTAGGTTTCTTTTTATTGTAGCTACAACAATCACCAGGTGCTTGGGGTCCCAGAAGGTTGGAAGTTTTAGTAAATTATCCCGAGCTGCTATTCTCTCTGGAACCGCACTTGATGCTGTTTCCTCCTGGATTGGAGAACCGTATGCAAGAACACATGTCTGAAGGTTCCTTTTTACCAAGGGGTGTGTTTAGGTGATGTTAGTTTATTGGAATAGTTCATTTGTAGAAGGTACTGCATCCATTATTCGGTTAAGATTTCCAATAGTTAAGTTATTCTAAATTCCTCCTCATTTTGTCTGGATTTTCATTAGAGTGTTTAAATATATTGCGTTTTACTTAATGGTGAGTGGTTGGACTAGTAGCATCACATCTGGAACTCCCACTTCACATCTACCATTAAAATAAGGAAAGATTGGCATCCAAGCTACCTTCTTAAAATAGTTTGAGGCGGTCTGGTTGGTCTATAGCAAACTGGGGTCTCTTGTCTGGTTCTAAGTCGATAGTACCGAATTGGGTTTACAATTACAATCCATACAGTATGCAAACAGGCCATTCGACCCAACATGTCCACACCGACCCTACGAGGAGTAACCTACCCAGACCCATTCCTTTACCCTATTGTTACACATCTACCCCGACTAAGGCACCTAACGCACACATCCCTGAAAACTATGAACAATTTATCATAGCCAATACACCTGACATGCACATCTTTGGATTGTGGGAGGATACCAAAGCATCCAGAATAAGCTCATGCCGACACTGGAGAGAATGCACCAGGAGACTATTGGGTTCAAAGTTCGCGTATGGTAGTTGCTCGTGTCTTTTTTCCCGATGTTGAATTCGGTTGGTATTTTTTGTATAAAGATTCAGTCACCAAGAGTTCTCTGGGTGTGGAAAAGTGAAGTTGGGGGTTTTACAAATGGTAATGAAGGCAAAACTGTAGGAATTGACAGACAAGCTGGAGTTGGGGTTGTGTTTGTCTGTGAGGAAATGTGAGATAATTACAGCGATAGCTCGGCAATTGCATTTGGTGGAAACGCCATCAGACTCTTTGGAAATGGCTAGAATTCAATTTCAAATGAGGCACCTTGAAAATGAGAAGGAATTGAAACAGTTTGAATTATGATGAAAAGTAGAAATAAAAGAAAGGGAAATGAAGAAGAACGAGAGAAAAGGACAGAAGAAAAGCAGAGAGTTTCAACTTAAAAAGTTAGCAATTAGAGAGGAAAGTTGACAGAGAAGGCGGTGATGAAGGTAGACGGTCGGCTGGATGTGGAGGTTAGTGAGGTTGAGCAACCCTATTGTAAACAATGGTCTAATGGGGATCTGTGTAAATGACTGTTCCTTTGTCACAGTCTCGAACAGTTGAGTGACTGCCTCCTAGTCCTTTGTCCCAGTCTCGAACGGTTGAGTGACTGCCTCCTGCTCCTTTGTCACAGTCTCGAAGAGTTGAGTGACTGCCTCCTGTTCCTGTGTCCCAGTCTCGAACAGTTGAGTGACTGCCTCCTGTTCCTGTGTCCCAGTCTCGAACAGTGAGTGACTGCTTCCTGTTCCTTTGTCACAGTCTCGAACAGTTGAGTGATTGCCTCCTGTCTCCGTGTACCAGGTTTCAGCAGCTGGGCGACTTCCTCCTAAGCAAAGTTTTGTGAAAGTAGATGTCCTCCTCCTGCTCCAGAGTAACAGGCTCCAATAGCTCTGTGCTTAACTGCTGCTTCTGTGGAATGGCCTCTTCACATTGTTTACAGCTTTTCTTGACTAAAAGCCTGTTTCTGTAAAACGCCATCAAAATCTGAATGATGCATTTTTGTATTTGACTGTCAGTAAGTGAGCAAACAAGCTGACTGACAGAATTCAGAAGCTGAATAACCACCTTCTGTTCCAATGTTAAACACTTAATTGTCAATAGACTCTCAGAGATGTACAGCACAGAAAAAGATCCTTCTGTCTGATTATCCATACCGACCAACTATCCTAAATTAATCTCGTCCCCCTTGCCAGCAGTTGGCCCATCTCCCTCTAAACACTTCCCATGCGTGTATCCATCCAAATGCCTTTATAATGGTGTAACTGTACCTGCCTCTACCACCTCTTTTAGCTGTTCAATCCACACATACAGCAGTCTCTATGTAAAATGTTGTCCCTCATGTCCCTTTTTAAATCATCCCCCTCTCATCTTAAACCTTTTTCTTCTACATTTGGACTCGTCTATCCAGGGAAAAGACATTGACTGCTTACCTTATCTATGCCCCTCATGATTTTATAAACCTCTTTAAGGTCCCCACTCAGCAATAACATTTGAAAATATTCCCAACCTATTCACACACTCCCTGTAATTCTCACCCTCCAACACCTGTAACATTCTTTCAAATCTCTTTTGCATCCTTTCAAGTTTGACAACATCTTTCCGACAGCAGGGAGCCCAGACTTAAAGGCAATATTACAAAAGTGGCCAAATATCCTGTACAGATCCAACACGTCATGCAAATGCTTAGAGTCAAAGCACACACCAATAAAGGGAAGATCAACAAGTGGCTTCTTCACTATGTTGTCTACCTGTGACGGCACTTTCAAGGAACTGAGAACCTGCATCACAAGGTGCCTCACAGGACAGCGATCTGGGTTTAATTCCATCCATGAATTATTGACTGTGTGGTGTTTGTACATTCTGTCCGTGTCTGTGTGAGTTTCCTCCGGGTACTATGTTTTCCTCTGACAGTATAAAGATATCCAGGTAAGGGTAGATTGACCATCCTAAATTGTGCATGGTACCCTGGGATGTGTGGGCGAGGTGGATTAGCCATGGGAAATGCAGGCTCAGCGGGATAGGGTAGGGGTTTGTCCAGCGGGATACTGTTGAGAGGATCGGTGTGGCCTAGATGGGTAGAATAGCTTGTTTCCTCACTGTAGGAATTCCATAATTTCTGTGGAGTTCTCCTTGATTGGCGACTTTCAACAGGACCCTACCTATATTTCTTACTCTCATATTTCTTGCCAAAATGCAACACCTCACATTTATCTAAAATAAACTCCATCTGCCACTCCTCAGCTCACCTAATCAACGTCTCATTATATTCTGAGACAATATTCTTCACTGTCGAAATTACCACCAAAATTGGAATTATCTACAAACTTACTGACCATACTTCACTTACTCAAGTACAAATGATTTGCATAAGCAACAAAAGACTCACTATTGATCTTTGTGGCACGCCACTAGTCACAGGTCTCAAAGTTCAATGAACAAATGTCCGCTGTCACGCCCTATCTCCAATATTCAAGAAAAAATTGGGCCTAAATGACGAGCTCTCCAGGATTCCCGGCAGTCTAACCTTGATAACTAGTCTACCATGTAGAACATTTTGGTTTTCTTACTGAATTGCATAAAGATAACATCCACTGTCCTGACGTCATCAATCATCTTCTTCAATTCCTCAAAAACTTCCACCAAGTCAGTGAGACGTGATCTCCAATGTACGAAGATCTCTTCAGTCCTTGTCTTTCCAAATGCATATACATCCTTTCAATCAACCACCCCCCCACACCGCGCCCACCGCCAACAATTTAGTCACCATTGACGTCAGGCTCACCAATCTATAGTTAGCTGTATTTCCTTACTTTCTTAAATAATGACACTATGTCAGCAGCCCTCCAGTCTTTTGACGCCTCACCAGTGTAAATCAACAATACAGATATATCAGCAAAATGCTGAGCAATCTCTTTCCGAGCTTCCCACAAACTTCTGGGATACAACTGATCAGGTCACAGGGATTTGTTCACCTTTGTATGTTTTAAAATGTCCGATATCTCCTTGTAATATAGATACTATTCAAGATATCACTATATATTTCTTCCTTCTCTCACTGTTGTAAGCTCCTCTACATTAAATACTGAGGAGAAATACTTGTTTAGTAACCCTTCCATCTCCTATGGTTACGCACATAGGTAGCTTTACTGACCTGTAATGTGCCCTATTCTCTCCCTAGTTATTATTTTGCCATTAAAGGAAGTGTAGAGTTGCATCAATGCCTCGTTAACCCTATTTCTAAAGCCATCTCATGTCCATATTTTTCTGGCTGGAGTTCCCCATTGACTATACACTTACTTCCCTGATACCCCTCTCGGGACTCACTTGATCTCAGCTCTGTTTACCTGACATATGCCTCCTTCCTTATCTTGACCAGAGCATCAATATATCTAGCCATCCTGCACTCCCTGCACCCACCAGCCTTGCCCATCTCACTAATAGGAACACGATGGCTCTGGACTCTCTAACACCAAGTTGTAATCGCCTTGCATTTTCCAACCATCCCTTTACCTGCAATTAGGGTATGCTAATCAACCTTTCACAGGGCTCACCTAACACTTTCAAAATTGACCTTATTCAAAGTAGGAACTTTAATGTTTACATCAGGGCGTTCCTATTCCACAACTAGTTTGAAACTAATATTTATGTGTAACAGATTTGAAAGTTAAATGAACACTTCCTGCCCCTCTGGAACAGGTTCGAGAGGCTGAGTTGGCTCCTGTTTCGATTGAGCTTATTGTTGCTACCATTCAATTTGAAACTACACACGTGACAGGGCGAGAAAACCTAAATTTTGACACCTTGTGGAGACTTGGATGGAGAAAGACAAAGGCATTCTGTGGCAGGAGTAAAATGACTGAAATCGGAATAGTTGTGAACATTTGTATGCTCAGAGTCAATGTAATACATATGCATTTCCGTCTACTAATAGAGGAAGATTAGGACGTCTAAAATGAATCCACATTTGTATATTGATGGATTATTTTATTAAAGAATGAGTTGTGAAGATACTATCATTGTAAAACGTTTATTTTCCCTTGTGTTTTTTTTTGAAGAGAGGTTATAAAGGCAGAGATGCAGAACTGCTGTCTGAAAACAGTTTAAGTAAATAATTGAGATTTTAGGTTTTATTAAAACGGTGGTAACAATGGAAGGGCAGTGGCCAGCTCTCCCAGACCAGGGTTTCTCGTTTTGTTTTTAGCTGCAGCATTCAGAAGCTGTTGGAGATCCCAGAATGGTTGGAAGTTTCAATAAATGATCCCCAGCTGCTTTTCCCTCTGAGATCTCTGTTGATGTTATGACCTCCGGGATTGGCAAACTGCTGTAAGGATCTGCATTTGAATATACAAAGCAAAGCAGTGTAAACCAAGAAGGTACGGTATCTATTGTTTGTGTAAGTGTTCCAACATATAAGCTCTCCCAAAATATTCTTTTCTTTGAT
Source organism: Hemiscyllium ocellatum (assembly GCF_020745735.1). Classification (NCBI taxonomy): domain Eukaryota; kingdom Metazoa; phylum Chordata; class Chondrichthyes; order Orectolobiformes; family Hemiscylliidae; genus Hemiscyllium; species Hemiscyllium ocellatum. The sequence continues at coordinate 71,330 of NW_026867829.1, forward strand.
TTTATTTTAACTTAAGTATTTGAATAGATTATATTTTGCTTAATGTTGAGTGGTTTGACCAGTCACAACATATCTGGAACGCACACCTCCCATCTATATTCAAAATAAGGAAAGGTTTGAGTCTAAGCGGCCTTCTTAAAATATTTTGGGGAGATGTGGACTGGTCTACAACACTTGTAGCCAAGGGATTTGTGGTGAATCCTGTAATTGAAAATTAAGTGCAGGGACTGGGGATGGTTTGCTGAAGGATGTGCTGTGAGCTGCCTCAGACATGCAGGGAGACCTGAGGATTTGGTGACCCAACTCTGGATGCAGCATCTGCGTCTGTTACATGAACAACAAATGGAACAGAGGCTGCAGAGAGGGGAACTCTGAAACCACGTAGTGAGTGTGTGTGGGGAAAGGGATCTGCTGTATCCACATTGGTTTTTCCAGGTACAGCTTCCCAAGCTTCACTTAACCCAGGAGCAGAGTGTGAGGGGACACTGACTGAACAAGGAGCTGGTCATAGAATGCATCACCTCCACCTCCTTCAACACGACCTGCAGTTTCACTCCAAGGGGAGGATGGTGCTGGCAGTGGCTGTTAGGGTTACTGTTTCTCATCCAGCTTCTATGACCAGAACATTCCAGGCTGGAAAAGGTGACACATCCATCATTTCACAATATCTCAACATCAATGTCACCATTTGGTGATGGAGGATATATATGGTGGATGAGGTAAATACATTGTTTCTCCCACAATAGGGAGCTTCCGGGTATATCCAATGTAGTGGGATTTCTGATGGTGTAAAGCGCATCTGCAAAGTACCCATGTCAATGGGGAGAGGATTTCTCTCTCTATTAATGTAACGCATGCACAGTATATCATGTTGGTGAATACTAACTGTCCTGGTAGCAGTCATGGCCTCTTCATTCAGAAGCAGTCAGCCATTTTCATCGTCATCGGGTCTCCACGTGGGAAGAAATGAATATATCTTGGATAAAGGACATCCTCTTGATGCAGGTTTCAAAACACCATCCCCACCATCAATCAACCACATCAAAGTATTCCATGTGTACGCAGAGCAATGGGGTCACTTGGAGTGTCTGGGAGCTGACAAACAGGGATGGAGCCAACCTTGCCATTTCTGAACGGGTCAGAGTGAACCTCCCAGTACACAGTTTTACTAAGTCCTGTAATCCCTCTCCATTTCAGTAACATATTGCCTTCCATTATTTCTGTAAATGAATTGACAGTTTATATCATGTTAGATTCCACCTGACAAACTATTATCTATTGTCTTTACCTCTCTGAATCTATTTGCAGACTCTCCACCCTCTCTTCATAATTTACTCTCTTGCTTATCACAGCGACATCACCAACCGCAGCATCTGTATATCTGTTCCATCTTCCTGATCATTAATATAGACTGTAAATAGTTGAAAACCCAGCGCTGGTCACTGTGTGGTGCGACTGGTTACGTTCTCTTTAACTGATTTATCCTGAGTGCCTGCTTCCTGTATGATACCCAATCCTCCCTCATTCCTATACAACACAGTTGAAGAGTTGAATAAGATCAATGAGCATCTGTGAGGAATCCAACCGCTCGATGAGGCTGATGTCAACTCGGCCTCTGTTCCCTTTTCGTGCCATCTCTCCATCCTAACACTCTAGTCTCTTGTTGTAGATTGCGCCACATGAAAAAAAATCCACCCACATCTACACTTTCAATCACTTTTCGAATTTTAAAGAACTCAATGACATTTCCTTTCATTCTTATAAACTCGAGCGTATAAGCCTAAACTGCTCAATTTCCCGTCATAAGACAAGCACTTCAAATATGGAATCAATCTAATGAAGCTCTTCTGAACTGCCTCCAATGGAAATACCTCATTCTGCAGGACACCCAAACTGTACTCCAGTTGCAGCCTCACAAATGCCTTGCATAGCTACACCAACACTCCCTACTCTATCCTTTTATAAGTAAACACTGAAATTATGCTTGCATTTCTCATTACTTGCAGTACCTGTATGCAGGTTTTCTGTGATATGCAAGCAGACATCCAGATCCCTCTGCATCTAAGCACTTTGAACTTTCTCGCCATTTAGATAATAATTTGTCTCTCCATTAATACTGACCAACTTGAATAGCACCATTTTTTTTTCTCGAATTTTGTGAAGATTTGTAGCTCAAGTTGAGATTTGGGGTGTATGTTTGCTCCTTGAGCTGTAGTTTTGATATCCAGACGTTTCCTTACCTGGCTAGGCAACATCATCAGTGGCGACCTCCAAATGAAGCGAAACCGTTGTCTCCTGCTTTCTATTTATATCTTTCTCCTGGATGTGGTTTCTGGGGTTTGTGGTGATGTCATTTCCGGTTCGTTTTCTGAGGAGTTGATTGATGGCATCTAGATTTATGTGTTGTTTATGGCGTTGTGGTTGGAGTGCCAAGCCTCTAGGAATTCTCTGGCATGCCTTTGCTTAGCCTGTCCCAGGATAGATGTTTTGTCCCAGTCAAAATGGTGGATTTTTTCATCCGTGTGTAGGGCTATGAGTGAGAGAGGGTCGTGTCTTTTTGTGGCTAGCTGCTGTTCGTGTATCCTGGTGGTTAACTTTCTTCCTGTTTGTCCTACGTAGTGTTTGTGGCAGTCCTTGTATGGAATTTTGTAGATGTCATTGGTTTTGCCCATGGGTTGTACTGTGTCTTTTAAGTTTGTTAGTTTTTGTTTTAGAGTGTTGGTGGGTTTGTGTGCTACGAGGATTCCGAGGAGACTCAGTAGTCTGGCTGTCATTTCTGAAACTTCTTTGATGTATGGTAAGGTGGTTAGGGTTTCTGGCTGTGTTTGGTCTGATTGTCGTGGTTTGTCCTTGAGGAATCTGCGCACTGTATTTGTTGAGAATCCGTTCATCTTGAATATGTCATATAGATGGTTCTCCGCTGTTTTGCGTATCTCGTCTGAGCTACAGTGTGTGGTGGCTCGTTGGAATAGTGTCCTGATACAGCTTCGTTTGTGTGTGTAGGGATGATTGCTGGTGTAGTTAAGTATTTGGTCAGTGTTTGTCAGTTTTCTCTATATGCAGGTTTGTAGTTTTCCATTGTCCTTTGTTTCGACTGTGACGTCCAGGAATGCGAGTTTGTTGTCGGTTTCTTCCTCCTTGGTGAACTTTATGCCTGTGAGAGTGTTGTTGATGATGTTAAATGTCTCTTCTATCTTGTTTCATTTTGTGATGCCAAAAGTGTCATCTACATAGCGAACCCAGATATTTGGTTTGATGATTGGTAGGGCTGTTTCTAGTCCTTGCATTACCGCTTCGACTATGAATCCTGATAAAGTGGAGATCCCATGGGTGTGTCGTTGGTTTGCTTGTAGACTATGTTTTTGAAGGTGAAGTGGGTGGTGAGGCACAGGTCCATTAGCTTCATGATGTTTTCGTTGGTAATGTGATTGATGGTGGTTGGTGTGTGTGGGATGGTCTCTTCTAAAAGTGTGGTAAGTGTTTCCGTTGCCAGGTCGATGTTAAAGGAGGTGAACAGTGCTGTTATGTCGAATGAGATCATTGCTTCGTCTTCCTTTATGTTGGCGATTTTGATGATTTTTAGGACTTCCTGGGTGGAGTGGATGGAGTGTTGTGACTCTTCTACTAGGTATTTTAGTCTTGCGTGTAGTTCTTTGGCTAGTCTGTAAATTGGTGTTCTGGGTAGTGCGACTATGGATCTGAGGGGGGCTCCTGGTTTATGGATTCTTGGTAGTCCGAAGAAATGTGGGGTATTGGTCCCATCGGGTTTCATTTTCTGGAATTCTGTCTTGGTTAATTGTCCGGAATTGTGTAATTTTCTTAGGAGATAAGTAATTTTGTTTCCTAGTTGTGTGGTCAGGTCAAGCGCCACCTGTTGGTAGGTGTTGGTGCCTGCGAGTAGTGCATTAGATTTTTCTCTGTCGTCCCTTCTGTTCAGGATGACTGTGAGCGACCTTTGTCTTCAGGTAATATAATGATGTCTTTGTCTTTTTTGAGGTTTTCTAGGGCTTTATTTTCTTGTGTGGTCAGTTTGTTTCCTTCCCTCTTTCGGCTGAGAATAGGTGCAACTGTCTGTCTGATCGTTTGTTGTGTTTCTACCATGAGATTGTTGCCCTTCAATGTGGTATCTAATGCCGCTAGTAATTCCTTCTTGTCAGCGTCTCGGTAATTGAAATTTAATCCTTTGACTAGTAGCGCTTTTTCTGTGTCTGATAGGGTCCGGTCTGATAAGTTCTTTATCCATGCCCCTGTGTTAGCGGTTTTGTGTTTTTTTTTGTGAGTTTGTCCAGTTTTTTCTTCACGTCCCGATTTTTCTTTATCTGTCTTTGTCGGTGTTTGGTGTTGATGGCTTGTTCTATCACGTCTGACCATACTTGGTTTGTTGCTTGTTTGAATAACGGCTTTTGGCGCGCAATTTCCCGTTTGTATTTTCAGAGTCTGTGGTGGGCGTCATTGATTAATTCTCGGAGCATTCTGTGGCCGTTTTGTTCTGTTAAACTTTTGGCTTGAGGTGTTTTTATCGGAGTTTATATTGCAGACATTTTGGCAGTAGTTGTTTTCTTAAACATTCATGCAGGAAGTACAGTTGTTCGCGAGTGGAACTCTCTCGGATGGCATTCCTTTCCCATCTACGGGCAAGTTGTAGCGTGCTGCGCCCATGGTTTTTGCAAGGTTTGTGAAGGTTTGTAGCTCAGGTTGAGATTTAGGATGTTGGTTTGCTCGCTGAGCTGTAGGTTTGATATCCAGACGTTTCATTACCTGGCTAGATAACATCAATGGTGGCGACCTCCAAGTGAAGCAAAGCTGTTGTCTCCTGCTTTCTATTTATATCTTTCTCCTGGATGGGGTTCCTGGGGTTTGTGGTGATGTCATTTCCGGTTCGTTTTCTGAGGAGTTGATAGATGGCATCTAGATCTATGTGTTTGTTTATGTCGTTGTGGTTGGAGTGCCAGGCCTCTTGGAATTCTCTGGCATGTCTTTGCTTAGCCTGTCCCAGGATAGATGTGTTGTCCCAGTCGAAATGGTGGCTTTTCTTTGTGGTGGCACTCAAAACACAACGCCAGAAACAAACATATAGACTTAGATGCCATCTATCAATCTCTCAGAAAACGAACAGGAAATGACATCACCACAAACCCCAGGAACCCCATCCAGGAGAAAGATATAAATAGAAAGCAGGAGACAACAGCTTCGCTTCACCTGGAGGTCGCCACTGATGATGTTACCTCGCCAGGTAACGAAATGTCTGGATATCAAACCCACAGATCAGCGAGCAAACATACACCCTAAAAGCCCCATATTTCTTCACTTTAATTTACCTTGCTAAATGTTGGCCCATTCACCCAACCTATCCATATAGATTTAAAATCTCTTGCACCATCATTCCGAAGTAATTTCCCACCGATGTTAGTGTCACCTGAAAATGTGGCATCGTATTTTCGATCCCATCAACAGAGTACAGTCATTCCATCGATCGCAAATGGTTGAGGCATGAGTCCTGAAATCAATGTCACCCCACAAATTGCATTTGCCAAAAGAAAATTATATATTTATTCCATCTGACTCCATTTTGTTGGTTCACCAATCCTCCATCCAAGCTAATAAATTACTCCTAAACCCATGTTGTCTGATCTTACCACTTACTCTTTGGAGAAGCGACACATCCGATGCCTTCAGGAAGGCCAGATATGTTCCATCTCCAGGATTCCCACGATCCACCTTGTTTGTGATATCTTCAAATAACTCAAGCAAACAATTCAGACACGGTTTAGCCTTCGTAAAACCATGTTGACTCTGATGGATTGTGGTTTAACTTTGCAAATGTCCTGAACAATGGACTCTAACAATTTGCCTTAAATTACAATAGTTTATTGTTACACTTTCGTCCCTAATGTATACCATTATTACAAGTTCTTCCCTTTCGAAAAGCTTTACGTTTTCTTTGAATTCCTGTTTAAAAGGCACACGTTTTTAAGAGATTTGATCCAAATGCTGTGTAAGAGCCACGTGTGGCTGAATGGACTCATCATCCTGCTGGTGTACACACTCGATGGGCTGACGTCTTTCTGGTGTTCCCATGTTGCCATCTCCAAGGCCAGAATGACATCCTCCTGTTGATGCTTTAGAGGATTGGGAGATTATGGAATCTTACTGTTGCTGTGTAACATTTTGAGGGGCTGATGGGTCTTCTCATACTTCTCATAACAGGTGGAAATACTGAACGGTCTCCTCATGTATTCCGGAGATGGGACCGAGGGATTGATTGGTCTTCTCTTGTTCCCACACAACAGACACTTGTCTAAATTGCCTCTTCCTTTCTCATGACAGAAGTGTCAGATAGTTTTTAATCCTTATCCAATTCCCTTGCAATAGGCTCGGTGGGTCTGAATGGCCTCCTGTTATCCCAGTGTAACAATCTCCAGTCACTGTGTGACCTCTTCCAGTTCCTATGTTACAGACTTGAGGAGGCTGAATGGACTGATCCTGTTGCTGTTTAACAGGATACTGGTGCAGCATGGCCTACTGTTATAGGCTCGAGGGGCTGATTGGCCTCCTTCTCTAAATGTATATCAGGCTCCAGGGGCTGAATAGCCTCGTCCTGTTTTGGTGTAACAGGGTCGAAGGCCTGAATATCCTCCTGTTGTTCCTGTGTAACAGGCTGGAGAACGGAACGGATTCTTCCACTATCTGTGTAATTCACTTCACTTGTTCACTCCTTCTGCCATTTATGTTCAAATAAGTTCATCTTTAATTTTTGTAAACTCCAATGACTACTGGGTCAACCTGATCATTCTTTCGTTATAAGCCAGCACCTTCATTGCAGGAACCAGTTGAGGGAACCATCTCTGAGCTGCTTCCAATATAACAACATCCTTTCTTCATTGAAGAGATTAAATCTGTACAGACTACTCTGGATGTGATCTCACCATGAGCCTGTACAGCAGCAGCAACACTTTACCGGCCGGTTGTAAGGTTCCCACCCAGGTTAGAGCAGTCTCAGCTCTCTGGGGGGATACAGAGCATTGTTGGAAGATCATTGTCCTTCTCTACTCCATCAGCATAACGGGAGATCTGGAGTAATTAAAGTTGAGAAGATCATAAATGATGTGACGAGATGATCTCTACCATCAATCTCCCCAGAGCCCACATCGCTCAGATTCCACAGAATCTAGTAAGGTGGAGATTAAAAAAAAACAGCAAGGAGGAGCAAACATTGATGGGAGTTATATATCAAAGTGAAAGCTGCAATACAAATGTTGGACATGCTATAAAACAGGAAATGAGATATACACATTTTTGGGTACTGCAGTGATAATGTACTGTTTAAGTTATATCTAAACTGTGTTAACCCAATTGAATGCTAATGCTGGGAAAAATGGATTTCAAGACCACGTGTGAGATGGTTTACATGAGCATTATGTTCAGCACTGAGCTCGATATCAGGTGATTTAGGAATTGGTGTTGAGTGATCAGAAGAGCTAATTGAAAAATTTGCTGGAAAGGACATTTTGGGAACAGTGATCACAATGTACTGGTTTTCTTTTATGCTGTGTCAGTACACGACAGTTTTTGTTTTATTTGAAGTAACTGTTATAAATTTGAATCATGCAAGCCATCAAGGTGTGAGGTGGAAGTGGGGACTACAGATGCTGGAGATCAGAGGCAAAGAGTGTGGGGATGGAAAAGCACAGTCAGGCAGCATACTAAGAGCAGATAAATCGATGTTTCGGGCATAAGCCCTTCATCAGGAATGAAGCTTATGAGCCAAGGAGGCTGAGGGATAAATGAGAAGGGGGTGAGGTAGGGGAGAGGTTAGCAGGGATTGTGGTAGGTAGATGAAGGTAGGGTGGAAAGTGATAGGTGATGAAGGGAGACAGACCGCCTCATCTACTGCATCCATTGAATCCAATGTGTTCTTCTCTACATTGGCGAGGCAGAAGGTCAACTTGTGGAACATTTCAGAGAACATCTCTGGGACAGCCTCATTGAACAATTCCATCGCCTTGTGGTTGAGCACTTTAACTCCCCTTCCCACTCTGCCAAGGGCATGAGGGTCCTGCACCTGCTCCATCGCCAAACCCGAGCCACCAGAAGCCTGCAGGAAGAAAGCCTCCTCTTCTGCCTTGGGACCCTCCAAACACAGGGGATCATAGTGGATGTCCCCTTTTCCCCTAATCCCACCCTATCCCACTCCAACCCTCCAAGTCAGCATCGCCCTTTTGTCCATTCCTATGCGTCCACCTTCCTTGCTATCAATCTGGTCCACCCCCCTCTCCGAGTATCACTTTCAACCCCACCTACACTTACCTATTTGATGAAAGGAAGCAGCTTACAAAAATGCCAAGTTGTAGTAATCCAGTGGATTCAGAGAAATGTAGGACCCACCAAAGGATGACCAAGAAACTGAGAAGAAAATCGAAAAGAGAAAAAACATGCAAACGAAAGAAAAACATAAAAACTGCTAAAAAGCATTTATCAAGGTATGAAAAAAAAATAAAAACAAGGTCAAATGTGGAACAGTTGGTGTGCGTTCAGGATAGTTTATTGCAGAGAACAGAGAAATCTCAGGGAAAAGAAACAGTTTATTTGCATCTATCATCATTGGGAGAATGTCCAGAAATTCTTCCAGAAATACCAAGTGACCATGGGACTTGTGTAAGTAAAGTCTAAGATTATTCTTATCAATGTTGAGGTCATCTTTGAAAAGGAAGCTGGATTGAATATTTATAAATCTGACAGATCAGATGTACTTCACAAAGGATTTATGAGGAAGCAGCAATAGACATGTTGATTGCATTGCGGATTTTTACTTTATCTTCCGACACATTCCCGAAAGGCATTTAGCCAATCTGTATAAGGCAAAGGTTACAAATATTATCCAACAGTTTAAGAAAGGATGAAGATGGAGAGGGGTGAACTACAGAGCACTTATCTTGTCATCCGCAGTCGGGTGTCTGCTGGACTCGATTACAAAGAACATGCGACTACACATGTAGAAGGTAATAACATAACTTGGGAGGGTGAGAATATACCGATGAAAGGAAAACCAGAAGTGGCAAACATTTTTTTTTGGAATGGTTTGAAGATGATTCTTGTGGATATAGGCAATGAAGAACCAATGGATAACGTAGAGTTGAATATTCATGAGATTTCTTTTTAAAAACTCACAAAGTAAGCTCATCAGAAAAGTTAAAGCGAGAGGTATTAGGAAGAACAGATGAAAATAGCAAAGAAAAAATTAGTTTTACGTTCAGGTGATTGTAATTGGAATATAGAAGACGTCATGCACCAGTTGTATCGAGTGTTCATGAAAGTATTTTGTATTGTTCGGAGTCACAATCTAAGAAATAAGATATTGACTACAGAGGAACTGCAAAAGGTATTATGCAGATTCATCCCTAAAACGGCAAGATTTTCTGATGTGGAAACTCACCCTGTGATCTCGAGTTTTGAAATATGAGAGGTTGTTGCGGTGAAACTTAGAAACATAGAGGGGACTGAATAACAGGGACATGGAGAAGTACAAGTAGGTGAGATCTGGGAGAATCCCACGATATTCTACACGGACAAGTAGAGCAGAATAATCAGCAAACAGGTAGTGTCCATTAGAAACCAAAGGGGCAATCTGTGTGTCAAGCTGGAGAACATTGATGGATTGTTACATGAGACCTTCACATCTATTTTACTTTAGAGACAGAGAAGACAAGTACAGAATTCAAGGAGATGGATGGGAAAACTCTTGAACAGATTGATGTAAAATACGAGAAAGGATTTGAGGCTTTGTTCTGTATAAATTTGGACCTATCTCCATGTCTGAATGAGTAGTATCACAGGCTGCTGTTGGGGTGAATGGAGGAAAGACTCTGACTGAATATTTTAATTAGAATCTGACGATAGGGGAGGTGCCAGAGAACTGGAGAACTGCTAACACGATTCCACTTCACAGTTCGGGTGGGAGAGATAGACCAGGGAACAATAGACGAGCGAGTATTAGGTCACTGTTAAGGAAACTACTGGACAAAATAGGGAAGGAGAAAATTGAACTCCAATCAGAGTCGCAAGGTCTGATCAGGGATAACCATCATGACTTTAACAGAAGGAAGTGACATGTAATGAATTTGATTGAATTAGTTTGAGGAGGTCGATTGGTTAGCTTTGTAGGAAAGCCTTTGACAAATTTCCAGCTGGGAAACTGAAAAATAATGTAAAATCTCGCAATATAAATGATAACTTGACAAGTTACAACGAAAATTGTCTTAGTGGCAGGAGGCAGAGGGTAGTGAGAGAAGGCTGTTTGTGTGACTGGAGACCAGTGTCCCCTGGTGTACCACAGGGATCAGTGACGTGTCCCTTATTGTTTGTGTTATTCATAACAAAAACAAATTTGAATGTGGAGGGGGCTAGGTGGAGGGGCAGGGAGGTGTGATAAGTAAGTGTACGTTTGACATAAAGGTTGGTTCGCATTGAGCAGGAAGGCCTTAAGTTACAGGAAGATGAAGATGAAATGGTTCAGATGGGCAGATCAATAACAGATAGAATGTAACCCTGATAAATATGAGGTGATGCACATTGGGAGAAGGAACCAGGCAGTGGAGGACTCAATGAATGGCAGCACACTGGGAAGCTCAGATTGTGCTTCTCCACACATCCCTGAATGTGACTGGACAGGTTAATGCTTAAAAATGTGTTGCTGGAAAAGCGCAACAGGTCAGGCAGCATCAAAGGAGCAGGAGAATCGATGTTTTGGGCAGATTCCTGAAGAAGGGCTTATGCTCGAAACGGCGATTCTCCTGCTCATTTGATTCTGCCTGACCTGCTGCGCTTTTCCAGCAACATATTTTTTAAGCACTGATCTCCAGCATCTGCAGTCTTCACTTTCTGCTGGGCAGGTTAATGGACTAGTTAAGAATTGGACCTTGAGTATTGTGTTTCCTAATCAGGGTGGACATATAAGACCTATACAGGGCTTTGGTTCGGCCAAAATGGAATCCTGTATGTAGCTCTGGGAGCCACATTCCAGGAAGGATGTGATTGTACTGGAGAGGGTGCAGAGGTGATTCAGCAGGATGTTCCCTGGGGTAGAACATATCAGCTATGGAGAGAGGCTGGATAAGCTCGGGTTGTTTACTTTGGAGCAGAGAAAGCTGAGGAGTCAGTGATTCAGAAGGATAAGATTATAAGCGACACGGACAGGGTGGATAGACAGCAGCTGTTCCTTTTAGTCAGAGGGTCAAGAACAAAGGAGCACACTTTTAAAGTGAAAAGTTTGAGGTTCAGAGATGATTTAAACATTTTTTCACCTCGAGGTGTGGGCTTCTGGGATTACTTCCTGAGAGGGGAATTATCACGAGTAACCTCACAATCGTTAAAAAGTACTTGGGCAAGCACTTGGAAGTGTTTTAACATTCCAGGCTATGGGACTGCTGTAGAAAGTGGGACTAATATAGATCGTGCTGTACTTCGGTCGGCACAGAGTCTTTGCTCCCGTGAGTGTACCATGGGGAAGGTCAATTATTGGAGCATTTTAAGGCAGGAAGTGATGGGTTTCTGAAGAGTTATATTCATTAGGGTTATAAGTGTGAACTGTAATAGCTTGTTAAATTATGTCAATGTGAGAAATATGAGAAAAATAGCGTAGTTTCCTTACAGTTTGGAACCAGAGAATGGAGAATGGGGAACAGGGAAATGGCAGAACTATGAAGCCACTACTTCAGTTCTGTCTTCACAAAACTTTCTAACAATATAAGGAAAACCAAGTCTGATGTGGGAAAATGATAGAGTACGTGGAACATAGAACATAGTAAGTAAATGGTTTAGCAGAAATTATTGTGGCCGAAAGTAATAGTCATAGACAACACTAACATAGATTTATGAAATGGGAATTATGTTTGAGAAGCAGACTGGCTGACAAATGAAAGAGCAGTAATGGATGTAAAACATTTTGATTTTTAGGAAAATGTTGGTAAAGCTCCAAGCCCAATTTGCAATATCAAATCTGAGTAGATTGGGGCTAATATATGGACATGTTTCGAGAATGGGACAGCTGGCAGTAAACAGTGAATAGAAATAAACAGACTCATCAAGCAACAGCCTGACATTGTCTGTAAGGTATGATTCTGTGAGTATGACTATGACCTAGACACCTCATCACCTTCCCCGGATATGTCCTGTCTCATCAGCAGGATGGACACAGCAGAGGTGGCGGCACAGTGGGATGCAGTTAGAAGGGAATTGCTCTTGGAGTCCTCAACAGTGACTCCGTATCCCATGGCATTAGTTTGCATTTGGGAAAGGAAACCTCCTGCTGATTACCAAGTACCAGCATCTCTCAACTGATGTATCAGTACTCCTCCATGCTGACCAACACTTGGAGGAAGCACTGAGGGTAGCATTCTGGGTGGGGTATTTCAATGTTCACCCCAACAGTATCTCAGCTACAGCATTATTGATCGAGAAGGCTGGGTCCTAAAGGATATAACTGCTAGAGTGGTTCTGCGGCAGGCAGTGAAGGAACCAACAAGAGAAAAATATACACTTGACCACAGCCTTACTAATCTGCCAATTGCAGAAGTATCTGTCCATGACAGTATCGTTAAGAGTGACCACCGCATAGTCATTGTGGAGACAAAGTCACACCTGCACATTGAGAATAACATTCACCATTTTGGGTGGTACTATCACAGTGCGAAATAGGGCAGACTTCGAACAGATCTAACAGTTCAAGTCTGGGTGTCCATAAGGTGCTGTGGTTCATCTATAGGAGCAGAATTGTACAGCCACACAACCTCATGACCTGGCATATCCCCCTCGCAACAATTACCATCAATCCAGAGGATCAACATTGGTTCAATGGATGTGCAGGATGGCAGGAGCAGCACCAGGCAAACCTGACAATGAAGTGTCAGCCTGGTGAAGCCACCAAACAGGACTACTTGTGTGCACCAAACAGCATAAGCAGTAAGTGATGAACAGAGCTAAGTGATCCCATAAGCAAAGGATCAGATCTAAGCTCTGCAGTCCTTCCACATCTAGTCGAGAAACGTTGGAGACCATTAAACAATTCACTGGAGGAAGAGGTTTCACAAATAACCCCTTCCTCCATGATGGAAGAGCCCAGCACTTCAGTGTATAAGATAAGGCTGATGCATTCGTAACAACCTTCAGTCAGAAATGTTGAGTGGATGATCCATTTCAGCCTCCTCCAGTGGTCCTCAGCAATTCAGTTACAAGTCATCAACCAATTCGAGTTGGAGATACTGAATACTCAAAGGGTCCATACTCTGACAGCATTCTGGCAATTGTACCGAAAACTTGTGCTCCATACCTTGCCACTCCCCTAAACAAACTCTTTCAATACAGTTACAACAATGGCTTTTCCTGATTATGTGGAAAATTACCCCAAGTATCTCCTGTATATAAAAAGCAGAACAAATCCAATCTGGCCAATTACAACTCCATCAGCCTACTCTCGATCATCAGTAAAGTGGTGGAAGGTCTCAGTGCTTTTAAGCAGCAACCTGCTCAGCAATACCCTGGTCAATGATGACCAGGTTGGGCTCCCCCAGGACCACTCAGCTCCGGATCTCATTACCTTGATTCAAACATGGACAAAAGAGCTGAATTACAGAGGTGGGGTGAGAGTGACAGCCCTTTAAATCAAGGCTGCCTTCGACCTTGTGTGGTATCAAGGGGCCTTAGCAACACTGGAATCAATGGGTATCAGAGGCAAACACCCCGCTGCTTAGAGTCATACCTGACACGTAGGAAGATGGTCGTGGTTGATGAAGGTCAGTCAACTCAGCTCCATGTCTGTCGGAGTCCCTCGAGCAGTGAACAGAAACTTCTTCAGGGCTGCTTCATCAATTACCTTCCCTCCATGTTAAGGTCAGAAGTGGGGATGTTCGCCAATGATTGTACAATGTTCTGCAACATTTGTGGCTCCTCAGATACTGAAGCAGTCCATGTTCAAACACGACAAGAAATGGACAGTATCCAGGCTGGCAAGTGGCAAGTAATGTTCAGCCCACACGAATGCCAGACCATGACCATCACCAATAAAATACAATCTAACCTGCCCCTTGGCATTCAATGGTGTTACTGTCACTGAATCCCCCAGTATCAAAGTCCTGGTGGGTAATCATTGCTCAGAAACACACTGGTCTCCCCACATGAACACTGTAACTATAAGAGCAAGTCTGAAGCTCGGAATGCTGCGGCGAGTAACTCACATCCTGACTTCCAAAATTCTGTCCATCATCTACAATGCATGTCAATACAATATAGGTCAGAAGTGTGACAGAAGACTCCCAGTTTGCCTGGATGAGTGCAGCCCCAACAACACTCCAGAAGCTTTATACCATCCAGGACAAAGCAGCCAGTTTGACTGTCCCTTCACCCACAATGCTCCACCATCAACGCGCAGCAGCAGCAGTGTTTTATGATCCATATGCTGCAATGAAATGATTCACCAAAGATCCTCAGAAACCATCTTCCCAATTCATGACCACTTCTATCTAGAAGGACAAGGGCTACAGATGTATGGAAATACCATCATCTTTAGGTTCCCCTCCAAGCCATTCACCATCCTGACTTGGAAATATATCACAGCTCCTTCACAGTCGCTGGGTCAGAATCCTGGGATTCTCTCCCTAATGGGATTGGAGGTCAACCACAGCAGGTGGACTGCAGTGTTCAACAAGGCAGCTCACCACCACCTTCTCAAGAGCAACTAGGGACAGGCAATAAATGCTGGCCCAGCCAGTGACACCCAGATTGACGAAATACAGAAATAGAAATTAACAGAGGACGGTTGCTGAGGTATCACAGAGATCGGTGTTTGGGGCCCAGCTGTTCACAATGTCCTTTAAATATTTGGTTGCTGGAATCAGATGCAATACATCCCAGCCTGCTAACAGCACTAATGGATGTGGGATTGTGAGTGGGTGCGGAGGATGTAAAAAAGCACCAAGAAGACTAAGACAAATGGAGTGAATGGGTAAATACGTGACAGATGGAGAACAATGTGGATAGAGGTGACGGTGTGCCCTTTGGTGGAAATGATAAACTGGAATCCTACAATTTGAAAAGGATTGGTTGAAACACGTTGATTTACAAAGGGACATATGCTCCTTTTTGTTGTTTCCTTCTGCATCAACCTCTGAGGTCCCTGCAGCGCAGTGAGTTCTGTAACCAGAAGTCAATACTGGGCATGGCATTGACACGCTGACCAGTGTACACAGACCCACCAAGTGGGGAGCTATAACACGGAAAAGGATCTGCATATCCTTGTACATATGTCGCTGAAAGCAATATTGCAGAAACAGAAAGCAGTAAAGAAGATAAATGGTGTGTTGACCTTCATTTCAGGGGGATGTGAGTCCAGGAGAAAGGGTGTCTTACTGCAGCTGTACAGGCCTTTGGAGACATCCCATCTCGAGCATTGTGCAGCATTGTGTGCAGGCTTGGTCTCCTTACCTAATAAAGGACAAACTCGACATTGAGGGAGAGCAGTGAAGGATGACCAGACTGATATCTGGGATGACGGGCTTGTTGTGGGAGCAGAGTTTGGGGTGACTGGGCCAATATTCCATGGGGTTTAGGAAAATGAGTGGAGATCTCAGTGAAATATACCAAACTCTGACAGGGTGAGACACATTAACAGCAGGAATGATATTCCCCTGGCTGGGATGACTAAAACAAGGAACCACAGTATTAGGTAAGGCAGGTCACTCTGCAATGAGATGAGAATAAATGTCTGCACTCACTGACTGGTGAACATGGGGAATTGGCTTGCACCTGGAAACCAAGACACTGATTATAAATAAGGATTCAGAGACAGTAAAGGGATGGTGGGAAAGCAGGAGTACGGGGCGGAAATGAAGGGCCAACCATCATTACATGGAATTGGTTAGCAAACTCAATGGACCAAACGTACTACTGCATTTCCTATTTTATAGCTTCCCAAGGTTACTCACATTAACGGATATGTATATCGTGTGGGGTAATTGCATTGAGGAGATTTTTTCCATGAACTAGAATGGGGGAGGCTCAATGTGTTGTATGACCTACTCCTTTCCCGCTGTTTCTGTGCAGTCTGTGGGAAAGCTCGGTAAATGTTGTCACAAGCTCTCAGATGTTAAGAAGGAGGTCTCTGCAGGGTCGACAGGACTGTGTTCCCATTCCCTTTTCCGACACTGATGCTGAGGCCGGATGTTCTGTCCGGTTTCATCCTTTCAGTCCTTGGAGTAGTTTGATACAAATGAGTGCCTTGATTGGCCGTTTCAGAGACCATTGAAATGTTTATCACATGTCAGGGTCTTTGGAGTCAGTTTTAGGCCAGCCCAGGAAATCACGGGAGATTCACTTCCTAAAAGTACATTGGAGAAGGAAATTCTGTTTACAATCGATATTGTCTTCAAGGTCACTGTTACTGAACCCAGGTTTTAGATCTCGATATTTTATTAATTGTCTTTAACTTCCACCTGCTGCCAGAGCATTAGCCTGGTCTGGATTAGTAATCCAGTGACATTTCCACAACAGCACCATCTCCACATGGGGACCTGTCAGAGACAACACTGAGCAGGGTATTTCTGTGCTGCTTGACAACTCTGTCAAAAAGAACTCCCACCAATTTGACTGTGGTGATGGGACGGAGGGGGTGGTAAATGATCAGATTGTAATTATTCCCGTTTTAGGGAACGGGACTTAGCTGAGTAATTTTCAACATTGCCAGGGACATGTCAGAGTTGGAGATGGAATTAAACAGCTCCCCCATGGACACGGCTTGTTGCGCAGCACAAGTCTTCAGTCCTATTGCAGGAATGGTGTCCTGGCCCATTGCCTGTGTCATATCTACTGTGTTCAGCTGTTTCTTCATGTCACGTGCAGCGAATCACATTAGTTGAAGACTGGCATCTGTGATTTTGTGGGCATCATGGCGTGGGTGATGATTATCATCGACTCAACACTTCTGGCAGAAGTTGGTGCAGATAAAACATCCTTCTCTTTTACACTGATGTGCAGGTCTGTTCCATTATTTAGGATGGGGATGTTTGTGGAGCCCTCTCCTCCAGCTATTTGTTTAAGCGTCCATCACCATTTATAACTGAATGTGGCAGGACTGCAGGGCTTCGTTCAGATCTGTTGGTCAAGTCCAGTAGCTTTAATGAGTTAGCATCAGGTTAAGGTTCATGTGATTCTGACTCTGACATGTTCACCCACACTCGTCACTGAGCAATAGATGGTGTTGATGGTAATGACAGACTGAGGTGTTACCCTGGCAAAAAGTTACAGGTTGTGGTTGGATGCTGTTCTGCTTCTCCCGCTGCTGTGGTCTAAAGCACTACATGAATACGCAGTTTCCAGCTGCAATATCTGCAATGCAATTCTGCTGTCTGTTCCCCAATTCTCACTGAGACCCATTCACCCATCAGCCCTGCACTCAGTGACCTAACCTGGTTTCTGATGTGGAAATACTTCAATTTTCAAACTCTCATTCTGCTGAGGGTCTGTCTCCCCGGGTCTTGCTTTCAATCTGACACATTCTGCAAAAGTACTTAACTGATCTTAATTCAAATGTTTAATTCACCTGAATCTTTTTCCTTGAGAAATACAATCTTCTGTGTTTAAGCGATTATTTTTCCTCTGTTTCTTTCCCAGACCATGATTAAGAGCTCTGTAGTGTCAGTGATACCAGAGTTATGTAGTTTCAGAGCCAATGAATTTTCTGGATTCCCAATCATCTACACCACATTGTATATTTTCTCTTTTGAATTGATGCCTTAACACTCATGGCTGCCTTGTCCTCCCATGAGTATGTTTCATGTTCTTGGGGTTGCATTTCTTGTATTATCTTCCAAATTATCCCCAGAACCTCCGCCCATTGCTGGTCCATGGTCTTTCCTGCTCAGCTCCCCTTCCAATTAACTCTGGACAGTTCCTCCCGCATGTCTTTGTAGTGGCATTGCTTAATTATAACCACATTACATCTTGAACAGATGTAAACTAAAAGAAGGAGCTTTGAGAGATGGGACACGAAGAATAATTGGTGGAATTCTAAACCAGCTACAAAGGGAGAACAAGAGAGAGAGGATATAGATATGGAGATATGAAAATGAGAAAACCACATTCTCGAAAGAAGCAGATGAACATCCCCCAATACTTTGGCAATGTCTGTGTGCTGTGGTCCTTTGTACAGTGCACGTACAGCAGAGTATTATGTTCAAATGCTAAGTCTGATGCCAGAACATTTGTCTGCAATGATATGACAGACATTAGCTTTGGAAAGAACCCAGCAGGCCAACATATTGAAATAAGTTGGGACACCAGAATCAAGAATTTGGAGCACACATCCTGGTAAGAATGAGAAATTAGAGTTGGGAATCCCAGAAAAAGAGGGAACGTTGAGAGGATCAAATAATGTTTTAATATTTTATAAATTTTATACATCATTTGTGACTTATCTGCACACACACACATTGATTAAACAGTGTATATAAAATCTTTTTTCCACCATTGAAACTGTCCTGTTGTCGTGTTACGAGGATACATGAACACCAAGTAGTCATCAAAAGACATAACGCACTATCACTATGTTCCATACATACAGACAAAGAAGGGCACCACTTTGATTGGGACAAAGCACACACACATACTAAGACACGCAAGGACCTTCTTAGAGAAATTGTATTCTAACCAGAAGTCCATCAATAAACTCATCAATTTAGATTCTGTCTACATACTATTGTTAAAATAACCGGAAATGGCATCACCCAATGTAAGAAACATAGTCATGGTGACGAAACTTCTGAAAACATACTGTCAAGCTCAGTGAGCTAACTTGCATACATATAAATTGTTTTTTTTTGTTTATTAGTGGAATTTAGGAGTTCTCTGTCGCTCACATTTTGACAGATTATGATGTGAGGTGAGCTTTTCTGGGTATGTGGTTTTAATTAACAGAGGGGTTTGACATTGATGTTATAACAGTTTGGGGCCTTGCCATATGGCATTTGGACAGACTTGAACAGATCTGTGATACAACAGATCCCAGCAAATTCCAACTCATTGCAACTTTGAACTTCAAATGAAACCATTGGGAAAATTCGTTTAATTTTGTTACTTGTGGTTGGTTAAATGAAAAGTAAGGGAAATGGCTTTTAACATTACTGAAGAGGTTCCCGAATTTTCCAAGGAAACTTCGAAATACAGAAGGAGGACATTTTTTAGAATGAGCCAATAGGTTGGAATTGGGTTTAACCTGGGAGAAAAGGGAAGCTGAAATTGTAATGGAGTTGGTCAAGCACTTTGATGTATCAGAGAAATAGGCAACTGCAGTAGAGTTATAAAAACTTAAATTGCAAATGGGGCAACTGGAGTTAGAAGATAAGTAAAGGGGCGGAAACAGAGAGAAAAAAGAGAAAGAGAAGAGAAAGAAAGAGAGAGGGGAATTGAAATTCAGAAGTTGGGAATTAGGTAAGAAAGTTAAATTAACAAGATGGAGATGAAGGGAGAACGTAGGGATGTATTCAACTAGGTTAGTAACTTGCCATATTTCGGTGAGAAAAATGTCAAAATCTTTTTTTATTTCATTTGAAAAAATGACACGGCAGATGACCTGTCCAGTGAACTTATGGGTAATGCTAGTTCAGACTAATCTGGTGGGCACAGCTAGTGAGGTATGTGCAGCGCTGTCAGACGAGGAATCCAGACATTATCAAGATGTCAAATTGGCTATTTTGATTCGTTATGAATTGGTACTAGAAGCATATAGACAGAAATTCGGAAAAATAAAGACGGAACCAGGTCAGACTTATATTGAGTTTGAAAGAATTAACCACAGTCATTTTGATAGGTGGGTTATGGCCTTAAAAATGGATAAGATCTGTCAGGCTTGAAGGAAGATTAATCTGCTGGAGAAGTTAAAAGACTCACTTGCAGAGATAGTAAGAATTCATGTGAATGAATAGAAAGTTCAAGAAGTGAAAAGTGCGGCAGAAATGGCAGGTAAATATGAATTGTGGCATGTGATGAAATTTAGCTTCTGGCAGGAATTTCATCCTGTGGGGGATAGAAATTGGGAGAAGGGAAGATCACACATTACAAAGCGAACAGTAGCTCATAATAGTTTACCAAATGTGAAGAAAGAAGCCAAAGGGGGTTGAAAGGTGGTGAAAGGCCTCAGGTGCTCTCACTGTAAGGGAGTGGAACACATAATATTACAGTGCCGATGGTTTAAGAAGGGCACAGGGAAAAAGTTGTTATCACTGCAGTAAGCTGGGACACACCGTGCTGGGCGTTAAAGAAGGCACTTTGGGGAAAGATGCGGTAGAAGAGGCTAAGCCAGTGACATTAGTGAAACTGGTAAAGGAAACCCCAAGTGCAGCCGAGGAGCTGCAGGACATTGCACAACCTAGGCAAGGGCTGGGTATGGAGGCAGTGCCTGATCTCTGTAAAGAATTCAGCTCTGTGGATAAAGTTTACTCAGAAAGAACAGGGGGAGAAGGATAAGAAATTATAATTTTGTGAGATAAGGGATCTGCTCACTCTCTATTAGTTGGGAAGTGAGGCGCCAGAAAAGCACAACAGATCAGGCAGCGTCCGAACAGCAGGACAATCGAATATTAGGCAGAAACCCATCGTCCGGAACGTGGTGGGCGGACAAGGGGGCTGGAAGATAAATACGAGAGTAGTAGCTGGGCTGGTGGGAGGGTCACTGGGAAGGCAATAAGATGATGTAGGTAGGAGTGATAGTGATATGTCGGAGGGGAGGGTGGAGTCGATAGGTGGAAAGGAAGATGGACAGTTAGGGCAGTTCAAGAGGGCGGTGCTAGGTTGACCGGTTGGATCTGGAAGAGGTTGGTGGAGGGGAGATTTGGAATTTGATGAAGTCAACGTTGATGCTGTACAGGTTGAGGGTTCCAGCTGTCCTACCATCGATAGGTGTCCTATCACCCCCCTCTCCAACATACCACCATCACACCCCACCTGCATCTACCAATCGCCTTCCAAGCTCCCTTTCACCCAGCTCCACCCCCACCCACCCATTTATTTCTCAACCTCCTTCCCCCTCCCTTACGCCCCACTTTCCTGATGAAGGACGTATGCCCAAAACGTCAATGCACCTGCCGCTTGGATGCTGCCGACATCTGTGCTTTTCCAGCCCCACACTTTTCAACTCTCATCTCCAGCATCTGCCGCCCTCACTTTCTCTCACCCTCTAATAGTACGAGATGAAAGTTTTTTTTCACTCTTTCTGGCATTATAATCAAGAGCTTGATAACTTGTGAAATGGGGACAGAAGTTAAGCATTCCCTTGTGTAACATCAGGATGGAATGCCAAATCAAGATTGGGGAAGTAACAGTGACAGTGAGTAACAGAGTGTCAGTTCTAGGAATAGAGTTTGTTCTTGGGAACGATTTAGCAGGAGGCAAGGTGGGAGAGGCACCCCTTGTGGTGGAGAAGCCAAAGGAAGATGAGGGAATTGGTGAGTTAATAGAAAATTATTCAGGATTTTTTCCAGACTGTGTAGTAACAAGATCCCACTGTCATAAATTACAGCAGGAAGGAAAAACGAACGAAAAAGACAAAGGAGTTGATGCTCAGTGAACTGACACCCTGTTTGATGTAACGGTGCAGGAAAAACCTGAACAGGCAGAGGTGTTCCGTCCTGAAAGGCTAATGGACGTACAACAGAGATACATACACACACATACACATGCACACACACAGAAAATGCATCAGAACATATTGTTGAACGTTATTAACATAAAGATAAAATTTTAAAATTAAAATGGACACCCCGATAGGTTACTTATTGAACAAGAATGATTAAGTTCCACACTGGCGTGACAATATTTTAATGTGTATATGACAAACAAATTGTCGGAGATAGTTGTGGACAACGACAAATCTCTCGCATTTTTTGGAATATTTACAGACCAGAATATGAGACTACGTCATTGGAGTCTTACCTTACCGACTTTAAACTTACAAAATGTACATGCTGTGGCTCCTATAATGTGATAGCAGATGTGTTTTCGTGGATTTAAAGGAAAAAGTGTAGATAAGTTTTGACTTATTCCAGTGTTGTATTGGTGTACAGAATTAATATGAATGATATAACTGAGATTAACACTTTGGTATTTCATAAAATTGGGATTAAGAGTTAGAGGAAAACAAATGTAGCCATCTTTTCATTCTGCTAGTTCATTTTATTTTCTGAAGCGGGGAGATGTTATGAAGACAAAAACATATATGGACACTTTAAAACAGATCGGGTTTTGCTGAATAGAAATTAAAGCCACAGATGCCAGCTGAAGGTCACACTGTTCCACATGTCACCATTAGCTGAGAAATGGATTCCTGAGTTTTGCTTGCTGTTTTGATAGCCATTCAAATGTAACTAAAGAGTTTAAATAACGCTCAGGATAACAGATGCCAACAGAATTTGAATATTATTGTTTGGACACCTGGAAAGCAATCAAATTATGATAATTATTATATCATGGGGAGTATATAAACCCAGCATTTTGAACACTGGAGGGAGAGCTACTGCCATCCAACAGGAGAGCAACTGCTGTCGAGCAGGAGTGCTAACTGACCATCTCAAACACACTCTCTCAAAGACACATGTTCATGTCAAACCTACTTGCAATAAAAAGATGACCCGGGGAGATGCAGCTGAAAGAGTGAAGACAACGGGGAAGATAGAGACTGTATGGTCATGGGATTGTAATGTTTAATATGTGGGTTGTTGGAACAGCATATTTTTACAGAGTTCGAGTCAGATAGTAAGTAGCTAAGAAGAGGGACTTGCATTTGTGAATTGTTGTTGTTTAGTGTTCACTATTAAGGTTAAGAAACTAACTTGTTAAGTTTTGTTTAAAAGGAGGTCTGTGTCGCTCATATTTTAACAGATTACGAGGTGAGGTGAGCTTTTCTGGGTGTTTGGTTTTAATTAACAGAGGGGTTCGACTCCACCTTGTAAATGTCCATCCCCGCTCACCCCATTTCCCTGCAGTTGGCCCATATCCTTCCAGTCCTTTCCTATACAGATATTTATCCAAATGCTTTTGAAATGTTGTTAATTTACCCCCCTCAACTACATCTGCGAGTAGCTCATCCACGTACCAGCCTCTGTGGAAAGAAGTGGCCCCTTAGGTTCCCTTTTATTCCTTTCCTTCTAACGTTAAACTGATCCTCTCTCGTCCTCGATTCTCTACACCTTGGAAAAAGACTGAGAACATTAACCCTATCCATACCCCTCGTGATTTTATACAGCTCTATAACAACTCCCCCAGTCTCCTACACGCTAAAGAAAATGTCCTATCTTGTCCAACCTCTCCCTATAACTCAGATCATTGGGTCCTGGCAACATCCTTGTAAATTTCTTCTGTATTCTTTCTACTTTAATAACATCCTACCTTAAACAAAGTGACAAAACCTGAACACAATACTCCAAGTGCGGCCTTAACGAAGTCCTGTATAACTGCAGCATAAATTCCCATCTTCTATACTCAATATCCTGCCTGATGAAGGCCATTGTGCCAAATGCCTTATTCACTGCCCTGTCTACCTGTGACTCCACTCTCAGGGAACCGTGCACCTGAGCACCAAGATCTCTCTGCCCCCTGCACCCCTTAAGGCCCTCCCATTCACCATGAAACTCCTACCTTGATTTGAATTTCCAAAATGCAAGACCTCACGCTTCTATATTAAATTCCATTTGTCGGCCCATTTCCCCAACTGATTAAGGTCCTGCTGCAAATTCTGATAAACTTCCTCACTGATCATGCTCCCACTTACTTTAGTGACATCTGCAAACTTACTAATCATGCCTTGTACATTCTCAACCAGATCATAGATAACAAACAGCAATGGACCCAGCCTCCAGTCTGACAAGCATCTTTCCACTAAACCCTCCCCTTCCTACCATCAAGCCAACTGTGTATCCAATTGGACAGTTCCCACGCATTCTACGTTTTGGAACCTTCCTGAGCAGCCTGCCATGTGGAAACTTATCAAACCTCATCAAAGGCCTCTAAGAAATTTGGGAAGCATGATCTATGCTGTCTATGCTGACTGCTCTGAATCAAACCCTGTGTAAGTAATGGGTGCAGTCGATGGCATGCTGTCCTTCATTGTAAGATGATTCGAGTACATAAGTAAAGCCATCTTTCAGCTGTTGTAGAACCTTGCTGAGAGAGTATTTGGGGCACTCTGTACGGATTTGATGCCCTTTGTAAGGAAGGATTCCCGTACCACAGATACGGATGATGGTAACATGAGGATAGAGTGAGGAAGCTGAGTGTTTAACCTGTAGAGTGTGAGAGACGAAGAAATGGTGATGCTGAAACATGCGGAGTGGCAGGGGTCTCTTATTTCCAAAACAGACATTCCATACTTTACCCAGGAGTTATTGGTTTGATTTATTGCCACGGGTAACTCAGTACAGGGAAACACTTTATTTATTAGCAGTGGAGGCAGATCATAGTAAGCAAGGCCAGACAGATCATAGGATGGAAATAGGCTTGGACAGAGTAAGGCATACAGGTTACACTGAACAGGACGTGCACTAGACAAGATCAACATCAACAAGATCAGCATTATTTGATCTTAGAGAGTCCATTCATCAGTCTAACCTGACTTTCCTAATAGTTTATATGCCTAAATTAACTCTCCCCACGTTATTGTGCAGTCGGCGTGTGAACCCATACTGAACGTTATGTTCCTCACAATCCCCAACAGCAGCCACAATACCTTCCATCTGAAACAGGTAGCCATTCCCACTAGCTTCCACCCTACATAGAGAACACCAGGCTGGCTTCTCGGAGATGGAAGCTGCCTTCTTGTGACTTCACACAAGACATATGGCTTCCCTCCTCACCACTAGAAAACCGTGTTAAAGTCCCACGTGTGTATCATGACTGACGGAGCTACGAGGAACAACGTGGAGCAGTCTGTCTGTGCAGCCTCTGCTCCACCTGGTCACCATGTTAGAGCATCAGTTAGGAGACAGTGAGGACTGTTGATGCTGAAGAACAGAGTAGACAGTGGTTTGGTGGAAAAGCACAGCAGGAGAATCGACGTTTCGAGCATAAGCCATTCATCAGGAATCAGCATCAATTAGCTCATTCTGCCCCTGTGTAAGTGCATTGAGGTGGGAATGGCCTCCTACTGTTCCTGTGTAAGTGACTCAAGGGACTGACTGGCTTCTTCCTCGTCCGATTGGACAGGGCCAAGGGCCTGATTGGGTTACCCCTGGTTCCTGTATGACAGCTCGATGTGCTGACTAGTGTGATGATGCTGTAGCTTTTAGAGGTTATTTTGTTCTGGTTTCTTTTACGAGAGAGATTGAATGACCGTTACCAAGCTGGCTAGTTAGGACCACTTGCGTAACAGTTAGCGAAGCCTTGGGTTTATTTTAATGCAGATGGAATGGGTGTGGTCAGCTCTCACCGATTAGGATTTCTGGGTTTGGTTTCTCAGTAACATCAGAAATTATTGGGGTCTCCACCGAGTTGAAAACTTTAGTGAATGTCTCCTGGCAGCTACTCTGTATGAATTTTCTCTTGGTGCTGTTTTTAAATCCTGAATTGGAGAAATATTTGTGTCATTCAGTGTCTGAATATTCCTTTTTTGCCAAGGGCTGTGTCCATGTGATTTTCCAGTATTGGAACAGTTCATTAGTGATAGTTCCTAGATCTCTTATTCTGTTAACTTGTCCAATATAATTACATTATTCTAGATTGCTCTTCCTTTGGTTTTATTTTATTTATCGTGTTTAAGTAAATGGTGTTTTGCTTCACACCGTGTTGCTTGACCAGTCACATTGCATCTGGAACAGACACTTTATATTTTCTTTAAAATAAGAAAATAGTAGAGTCTAGGCTACCACCTTCAAATATTATCGAGGGGCTTTGGTGTGGCCCATCACACTAGAATCCTTCTCTTCCTGAGTAATATGTTGGAGGCACTGAATGGGCTGTCCCTGTTCTTCTCTAATAGTGTCAATGGGCTGACCGACTTCCTCATATTCCTGTGAAACCAGTGTGAGGTGCGGAATGAACTCTTATTTTACTGCGGCAATGTGCAGTGTCAGACAGTCCTCTATATGAATGTTACGGACTCTTTAAAAGCACAAGCCTCAATGGAGTCCATGTTTTGCTGCACATGGACACAGTCCAGTTCAGAAGCTGATGGGGGCGTCAAATTATTCTGAACATTGTCTGATGTCCTCGCATTGTGTTATTGGAAAGTTAGTGGGTGTAGTTTTCATGAATGTTCTGGTATTGAATGTTGCCGTCAGGGAGACCAGAGGATTTTGTGAGCCATCTCTGGGTGAGGTATGGGTCTGTATTCACAGTGAATTAGAGTCTACAACATGACCAACAAATGGAGCACAAGTTTCAGAGAGGGGAAGCTCTGTAAAGAGAGATGAGGGGCCTCTTTCATACCCAGCCTGGGTTTTACAATTACATTTCTCAAATCACCTCAAAGTATGTGGGACAGACTTGAAGGGCCGAATGATCTCCTCTGTTTCTGTGCACCAGGTTATAGAAGTAAGTAGCCTCTAAATGATCCTGCCTAACAGGTTTAATGGGCTGAATGGAACACAGGAACATGGGATTGAGGGACAGGAGTGAGTCATTAAACATTTTGAACCTTCTCCACCAGGCACTAAGATTATGGCTGATCAGGTTGTGGTCTCAGCCCCACTTTCCTGTCTGTGTCCCATTATCCATGACTCAGTTTTCTGTCAAATATTTCAGTAACCCAACTGTCAATCAATGTGAACAGAGAGGCACGAGAAACTTCCAGTGAAGAGGATTCGGATTTGAAAGGTAATTTCAGAATTTTTTGTCATCCCTCTTATAGAATCAGAGAGTCATGCAGAATAGAAATAGACCCGTTAGTCCAATCTGTTCACTCCGATCAGATATCAAGCCTGATCCAGTCCCATTTGCCAGCATTTGGCCAATATCCCTCCTCTTTCAGATACTTTTAAATGTGCAATTGTAACCGCCTTCACCACTTCCTCTGACAGCACTTTCTGTACACCCACCACTCTGTGTGTGAAACATTTATCTTCAGGTCCCTTCTAAATTATTCGCCCTCTCCCCTTCAACATGTGCTCTCCTGTTCTGGACTCCCCTACCTGGGGAGCGGAACATGGCTGTTCAGAATATCTATGCCCCTGATGATTTTATAAACCTCTATAATGTCACCCTTCAGCCTCTGACACTCCAGGGGGAAACACCTCAAACTAATCAACCTCTCCCTAAAGTTCAAACCTCCAGTCCTGGGACATCCGTGTAAATCTTTTCAGCTGACAACCAAGTTGTACGCAGTATTCTTAAAGTGGCCTCACCAACATCCTGTACAGATACAACATGCCACCACGACCCCTATACTCAATGCTCTGACTGATTAAGGCAAATTTGTAAAACGTGTTCTGTACCGCACTGTCTGCATTTGACTCCACTTTCAAGGAACAATGCACCTGCAGCCCTAAGTCCATTTGTTTCACAACACTCACCAGGCCCTTACCATTAAGTGTATAATGTCTGCTCACAAGCTTCCAGTCTGAAAAATACCCCTCTCCCTTCAAGCCAACTGTGACTCGCTTCTTCTGTATCCCATGTGACCGAACCTTACTAATCTGCCTACCAATCGGAATGTCATGAACACCTTGCTGAGGTCCATATAGACAATGTCTACCAAACTGCCTTCATCAATCTTCTTTGTTACCTCTTCATAAAATTCAATCAAATTAATGAGACATGATTTCCCATGCAGAAAGCCATGTTGTCTACTCCGATCAGCCCTTACCTTCCCAAATGTATGTAAATGCTATCCCTCAGAATCACCTCCAACAGCTCACCCACCACCGACATCAGGCTCACCAATCCCATTTCTCGTCCCACTCCTCCACTGCTCACAACAAATGTTAAATGTAACCAGGTCGGTGATATGGCCGATGATATCAGTCTCAGACTGGGTCAGGGTCAGTTTTAGGACCAAGTCAGGTTAGTTTCTTTAATCTGCTCAAATAGCACGTTTATGATCCAGAGCAACATTACTCCAACTATGATGGAATGCTGAATGGCAAACTGTTTGCAAATAAAGAATCGATATTTCCCGTTCTAAAAACACTGACACACACAGACACAGACACACACACACACACACACACCACACACACACACACACACACACACAAACAAAATCTCTGAAATTTCACATTGAAAGAACCTTGTCCAAATATTAATGTAACTAATGACAAAAACGAAAAATTGAGAGATTGTCCAAAATGTTATTCTGCTTCTGAAGGTATTCTACTCCTGGGAGAGTTAGATTTGGCTGAATTCCCTTTGCATTAGGCTGGCAGGAGGTCCCAGGTTAGCACAGTGGCTCAGTAGTTCGCACTGTTCCATCACAGCATCAGGGACATGAGTTCAATTCCAGCCTCGGGCGACTATCTGCATGAGTTTGCATCTTCTCCCCTTGTCTACGTGAGTTTCTGATGGATTCTCCCGTTTCCTCCCAAAGCTGTATAATTAAAGTGTATTGGTCAAATAGTCCATAGTGTTCAGCGATTTCTACTTTAGGTAACTAGTCAGTTGTAAATGTAAGGGCATGAGAAGGTTACTCTTTGGAGGGTTAGTATGGACTTGTTGGGCTGAAGGGCTTGTTTCCACACTGCAGGGATTCTATAAAAATAAGAATGGTAACAATAATAGTAGAGTTTTGTTTTAGCTCGTACACGTTACTGTGATGAGGAATAATGAAGGAGAGAGAGTGCAATGGGCCGTTTCTTCTCAGGCAGATGACACTTCCTCCCTCTCTGAGTTAAATCACACAATAATGTCATTCTCTCCCAAACTGGACATGTGAGGTCTCCTTGTACATTGTCCAAACTATGTCTCCATCACATTCCCTGTTCCATGTCGGTGCATCATTGCTGCTGTCATACACAGAGCCATAACCTGAACAGAAAACGGTCTCGG
Organism: Hemiscyllium ocellatum; assembly: GCF_020745735.1. NCBI lineage: Eukaryota > Metazoa > Chordata > Chondrichthyes > Orectolobiformes > Hemiscylliidae > Hemiscyllium > Hemiscyllium ocellatum. Next base: position 100,340 of record NW_026867829.1, read on the forward strand.
TCGATTTGAAGATATGTTTATATGGCCCTGCGTCATTAAAAATAAAATGTTTAATGTATTCAGAATACATAGAACATAGAACAGTCCAGCACAGAACAGGCCATTCAGCCCACCATGTTGTGCCGACCATTGATCCTCATGTAAGCACCCTCACATTTCTGTGACCATATGCATGTCCAGCAGTCTCTGAAATGTCCCCAATGACCTTGCTTCCACAACTGCTGCTGGCAACGCATTCCATGCTCTCTCAACTCTCTGTATAAAGAACCCGCCTCTGACATCCCCTCGATACTTTCCTCCTACCAGCTTAAAACTATGACCCCTCGTGTTAGCCATTTCTGCCCTGGGAAATAGTCTCTGGCTATCGACTCTATCTATGCCTCTCATAATCTGAATACCTCAATTAGGTCCCCTCTCCTCCTCCTTTTCTCCAATGAAAAAAGTCCGAGCTCAGTCAACCTCTCATCATAAGATAAGCCCTCCAGTCCAGGCAGCATCCTGGTAAACCTCCACTGAACCCTCTCCAAAGCATCCACATCTTTCCTATAATATGGTGACCAAAACTGGACACAGTATTCCAAGTGCGTTCAAACAAAAGTTTTATAGAGCTGCAACAAGATCTCACGATTCTTAAACTCAATCCCCTTGTTGATGAAAGCCAAAACACTATATGCTTTCTTAACAACCCTGTCCACTTGGGTGGCCATTTTAAGGGATCTATGTACCTGTACACCAAGATTTCTCTGTTCCTTCACACTGCCAAGAATCCTGTCTTTAATCCTGTACTCAGCTTTCAAATTCCACTTTCCAAAATGCATCACATTTCCATCTGCCACCACTCAGCCCATCTCTGCATCCTGTCAATGTCCTGCTGCAGCCTACAACAGCCCTCTATACAGTCAACGACACCTCCAACCATCGTGTCATCTGCAAACTTGATGACTCATCATTCAATCCCCTCATCCAAGTCATTAATAAAAATTGCAAACAGTAGAGGCCCAAGGACAGAACCCTGTGGAACACCACTCACCACTGACTTCCAGGCAGAATATTTTCCTTCCACTACCACTCACTGTCTTCTGCTGGCCAGCCAATTTTGTATCCAAACAGTTAACACAGATACCGGTGTTTAAATAAATGCTTTGTTCTAACATAAACAGAAATTACTGGAAAAGCTCAGCAGGTCTGTCAGCATCCAGATGCATTTTACATGCTGTATTTGTACCAGCCTCCACCACTTCCTCTGGCAGTTCATTCCATACACACACCACCGTCTGGGTTAAACGGTGCCCCTTAGGTATCTTCAAAACCTTTTCCCTCTCACTTTCCATCAATATCCTCTAGTTTTGGACGCCTCTAACCTGGGGAAAACCTTGACTACAAACCCTATCCATGACCATTCTGATTTTATAAACTTTTCCTGCTGTAAAATGTGACTCCAATCAACACGAATGGCTGTATTTTCAATAATCCCGGGCCGAAATGCTGACATTCAACACCGACACATGTTCTTTCTCCA